>NC_134357.1:151098083-151398083 GCF_048569485.1 Anomaloglossus baeobatrachus
AGCTGGTAATGAAGGAAACACTATGAATGATATAAATTCTGTGTGTAATGCTTCCACTCTCATGCGCACATTCTCATCCTTAGATGTAACACGGCTTTGAGTAAGGAAATAATTATCATTTGCGGATACTTGAATAGGATGACCAAAGGGAGAAATTCGTGTACATACAATCAATAGTAAAATCATTGTCAATAAGATCCAAGGCGGAGCCTGAATCAATAAAGCCTAACACCAAATTTAGTTACCAAAACACTTGTAAACAGAAAACAAGTGGCTTGCATGAGGGATAACATCAAACTTTTAGATTCAGTGTCCTTTCATATTGATTTATTTTCCACTTTACCCTTAAGAAATTCATCAGTGTATCTGAAAAACTGAATTGTTATATGGCCCGGTCAACCGCAGTATAGACAGAAATGAGCAGGTGTTCCAGGTTCAACTCTCTCACTGGAATAGAGTCCTGTCCTCCAGCAACTATTGTTGGGGTCACTCTGATTTGAGGTTCGGTCTCTTGTTTCAACACTGCTCCCGCTCAGTGTCTTTGTCAACATTAGAGGTTCACATGACCTCACCTTCCGTCTCCTCTTCCTTTGTTGCTACAATTCACTCACTGCATGCAACTTATATGACTAACTGACTATATTTCCATCACTTTCACTCAATAGGTCACTGACTCTTCTAGAATAAACCCTCATGTTCACTTTCACTTAACCCTCCCATGGTGGGCTTGTACAAACACTTAATTGTTATTTCCTCTACATTGCGACAACTTGCTAAACAAGTGCTATGCATACATTACCACATAGAATACTTAAGGTCCAGTCACACTAAGCAACTTACCAGCGATCCCAACAATGATAGGGATCACTGGTAAGTTGCTAGGAGGTTGCTGGTGAGATGTCACACTGCGACGCTCCAGCGATCCCACCAGCAACCTGACCTGGCAGGGATCGCTGGAGCGTCGCTACACGAGTTGCTGGTGAGCTCACCAGCAACCAGTGACCAGCCACACGTGCAGAGAACAGGGAGCAGCGCACACTGAGCGCTGGCTCCCTGCTCTCCTAGTACAGCACACATCGGGTTAATTACCCGATGTGTGCTGCAGCTACATGTGCACAGAGCAGGGAGCAGCGCACAATGCTTAGC
The DNA here is from genome assembly GCF_048569485.1 of Anomaloglossus baeobatrachus. Taxonomy (NCBI): domain Eukaryota; kingdom Metazoa; phylum Chordata; class Amphibia; order Anura; family Aromobatidae; genus Anomaloglossus; species Anomaloglossus baeobatrachus. The sequence continues at coordinate 151,099,230 of NC_134357.1, forward strand.
GCTGGCTCCCTGCTCTCCTGGCTACAGCACACATCGGGTAAATTAACCCGATGTGTCCTGCAGCTACACGTGCACAGAGCAGGAGTCGGCACTGACAGTGAGAGCGGCGGAGGCTGGTATCAAAGGTAAATATCGGGTAACCAAGGACAGGGCTTCTTGGTTACCCGATGTTTACATTGGTTACCATCCTCCGCAGAATCCGGCTCCTGCTGCCTGCACATTTAGTTGTTGCTGTCTCGCTGTCACACACAGCGATCTGCGCTTCACAGCGGGACAGCAACAACTAAAAAATGGCCCAGGACATTCAGCAACAACCAACGACCTCACAGCAGGGGCCAGGTTGTTGCTGGATGTGACACACAGCAACATCGCTAGCAACGTCACAAAAGTTGTTCGTTAGCAGCGATGTTGCTAGCGATGTTGCTTAGTGTGACGGGGCCTTTACTATACATTGCACAGGAGAAAATTACACTACATACATTATCATCACAGTTCAGATTACAGGACAATAACGCAATTGAAATCTTAAAGGATAAGAACGCGACATCAATTGTATACCACCCTTAAACATTTTCAGTCACTTCCTCATCTGCCATGTGCCTGGAGCCATTCCACTTCATTCAGAACTCTCATCTGCAGGATCAATCCCCTATTTGGCCAGTTTCTTCCTGCAGACACATACGTCAATCAATACCACTCTTACTATGGGAATGGGCAACTGATTGGTGGATTGGTCCCTCTTTGGAGTGGGTGACGTTTGGAAAATCCATTGCTTCCTTTATCCTTTATGTACTTTTACTACTACTAGTTTTTTTTACAATTAAATATATTAAAATATTTTATATTGTACCTAAAAGCTCCTCTTTGTTTTTGTTTCTAATTGTATTTGGAGTGTGCTGTCTCCTAGTCATTCTGGGGGTCTGCTTGTGCCCTTTTCCATTATGACCGCACTGAGACCTTAAGGCGAGACTTTGCGGCTTTTTTGTTAGACGTTTGGAAAATGTCTGAAGTAAACTTCTTGGATGATGATCACCTGGTATTCTGTATCAATAATGGGACAAATTAATTGCCCTTTTAATTGAGCCGACATTCTGGGCCTCTCAGAAACAATATCTTCAGAGTCTAGGCCCCATGATGTTCCCCTTGACTGTGGGGTCATGTCAATTTAAAAGCCACCTTTGTTGCTGGTTTCCTTGAGCAGGGCAATCCCTGGATATGTGTCCTCTACCTCGACATGTCCAACTTTCACCTCTATGTTCTTCAGGTGTTTGATGCGCCCGGTACTGTTGATCTCTCGGTGAAGGATATCCACGTTTTAGTCCCTTTCTGTACTGGGGTACAGTGTTTGCCTCTGTGATAGTTATAGGAATTCTTTGAATACTGTGTAATTCTCCTCTGATTTCTCATTTCTCTTGTCGCAATTCATGGGCCCAGCCTGACTCCACATCAGGTAGCTTAAAGATTGCTACTTCATAACTACTTGATAATGTTTTTAACTTCAGTAGGTTAGGGACTGTCTCAGATGGGTACACCGTGACGAGGTGAGACAGCTTTTTACCTTTTTGCAAAAATGTATACACTAAGTACTCTGTTATTAAGCACTTGCAATTTATTTATTTATATTCAGGGTATTTTTCATACAATTTTTCTCCTTGGTTTTTTCTAGTCTTAAGGCTGCAATTCACATGCTTAATGTTGCATGTTTACTGAACATTGTTTCAGCTCAGGTTTTTGTGTTTTTTGTATGTTTTCTTGCTTGGTTGCAAGTTGGGGGTGCAGCCCTCCTAGTACTGAGACTGAACAGCTGATTGTGTCTCACTTTGCTGTGTATTTTATCTGGGACACAGCTGACCACTTGCCACCATCCATATTGGAGTTTTGACATGACACAAGTCAGGTATTGATAATGTTTTTAACTTCAGTAGGTTAGGGACTGTCTCAGATGGGTACACCGTGACGAGGTGAGACAGCTTTTTACCTTTTTGCAAAAATGTATACACTAAGTACCCTGTTATTAAGCACTTGTAATTTATTTATTTATATTCAGGGTATTTTTCATACAATTTTTCTCCTTGGTTTTTTTTAAAAGCCACCTTTGTTGCTGGTTTTCTTGAGCAGGGCAATCCCTGGATATGTGTCCTCTACCTCGACATGTCCAACTTTCACCTCTATGTTCTTCAGGTGTTTGATGCGCCCGGTACTGTTGATCTCTCGGTGAAGGATATCCACGTTTTAGTCCCTTTCTGTACTGGGGTACAGTGTTTGCCTCTGTGATAGTTATAGGAATTCTTTGAATACTGTGTAATTCTCCTCTGATTTCTCATTTCTCTTGTCGCAATTCATGGGCCCAGCCTGACTCCACATCAGGTAGCTTAAAGATTGCTACTTCATAGCTCCAGAAAAATGTTCTTGTTGCTACCTTGATAAGCTAGCAGACTGACTAAAATCATCACGTGCAGTAAGTGAACTACCATATATGGTGCTAGACTGCGGGCAACGGTCCAGAGAGCACATGTGAGGAATACATGGCAGTTAGCTGCGGATCGGCGGGTCCACAAAGTTCTAGGTGGAGCTGTACAGAGCTGTGAGAGCTGAGCAGCCATTAGTGGAGCAGCACATTTAGATGAAATGCTATTAAAATATTTGGTGCAGGTCGATGAGCAGCCGCAGTACCCTGAGGTGCCAGTGGACCCAGCCTGACTCTGCATCAGGCAGCTCAAAGATGGCTACTTCATAGCTCCAGAAAAATGTTCTTGTTGCTACCTTGAGAAGCAAGCAGAGTGACTAACCCCATCATGTGAAGTAAGTAAACTACCATATATGGTGCTAGACTGCGGGCAACATACCCAGGGAGCACATGTGAGGAATATATGGCAGTTAGCTGTGGATCCACGGGTCCACAAAGTTATGGATGGAGCTGTACAGAGCTGTCGGAGCTGAGCAGCCATTAGTGGAGCAGCGCATTTAGATGAAATGATATTAAAGTACTTGGTGCAGGTTAATGAGCTGCAGCAGCAGAGGTGCAAGTTGGTCAAGTGGCAGCAGCGGGTGCTGCAGCAACAACAGCAGAAGCTATCAATATTGAATGATGAGGCAGTAATGGGCCAGGGTGTGAGATCCTTTGTGGGCCAAGCACAGACACAGGGTACTCAGAAAGACACAGAGTTGGTTATTTTTTGAACTACATGTCCCAGATCATAATCTGTCTGGGTTAGTGTGTTTTTCGCTTATTACGGTATTTACCTTTCCCCTATTAGGTGCATTATTTCTATTATGTGGTAATTGTATTGCTTATTGTCCCTTATCTCATTTATTTAGGGCTCTATAGGGCTCTGAGGGTCAGTCGTCAGTGAGTGGGGGTGCCATTTGCACAATAATAGGCTGCCGAATTCCACGGTAAGGCAGTGGTAAGAGTAGGGTCTACTAGGGTCAGACTCCCTTGCTCCTATATTTATATTACCACATTGCTGTTTATAATTAGTGTTGTTTGTTATGGTTCTAATTCTCATTTTTAATATTTAATCTAATAAATTCAAAATTTTAGGATTTTCATTTTTTGCTTTTTCTCTTGTTGCACTTCTAAATTCATTTTTTCAGTTTGTTTCAAATGTGAAACAGAACCATTTCTAGACACATAAAGGTACTGCTGAGTGCCAGCTTAGTGTCATTAGGGTTAGCCATGTATAAACCTCTTTGTGTATCTACATACAGTTTGGTCCAGAAATATTTGGACAGTGACACAAGTTTTGTTATTTTAGCTGTTTACAAAAACATGTTTAGAAATACAATTATATATATAATATGGGCTGAAAGTGCACACTCCCAGCTGCAATATGAGAGTTTTCACATCCAAATCGGAGAAAGGGTTTAGGAATCATAGCTCTGTAATGCATAGCCTCCTCTTTTTCAAGGGACCAAAAGTAATTGGACAAGGGACTCTAAGGGCTGCAATTAACTCTGAAGGCGTTTCCCTCGTTAACCTGTAATCAATGAAGTAGTTAAAAGGTCTGGGGTTGATTACAGGTGTGTGGTTTTGCATTTGGAAGCTGTTGCTGTGACCAGACAACATGCGGTCTAAGGAACTCTCAATTGAGGTGAAGCAGAACATCCTGAGGCTGAAAAAAAAGAAAAAATCCATCAGAGGGATAGCAGACATTCTTGGAGTAGCAAAATCAACAGTCGGGTACATTCTGAGAAAAAAGGAATTGACTGGTGAGCTTGGGAACTCAAAAAGGCCTGGGCGTCCACGGATGACAACAGTGGTGGATGATCGCCGCATACTTTCTTTGATGAAGAAGAACCCGTTCACAACATCAACTGAAGTCCAGAACACTCTCAGTGAAGTAGGTGTATCTGTCTCTAAGTCAACAGTAAAGAGAAGACTCCATGAAAGTAAATACAAAGGGTTCACATCTAGATGCAAACCATTCATCAATTCCAAAAATAGACAGGCCAGAGTTAAATTTGCTGAAAAACACCTCATGAAGCCAGCTCAGTTCTGGAAAAGTATTCTATGGACAGATGAGACAAAGATCAACCTGTACCAGAATGATGGGAAGAAAAAAGTTTGGAGAAGAAAGGGAACGGCACATGATCCAAGGTACACCACATCCTCTGTAAAACATGGTGGAGGCAATGTGATGGCATGGGCATGCATGGCTTTCAATGGCACTGGGTCACTTGTGTTTATTGATGACATAACAGCAGACAAGAGTAGCCGGATGAATTCTGAAGTGTACCGGGATATACTTTCAGCCCAGATTCAGCCAAATGCCGCAAAGTTGATCGGACGGCGCTTCATAGTACAGATGGACAATGACCCCAAGCATACAGCCAAAGCTACCCAGGAGTTCATGAGTGCAAAAAAGTGGAACATTCTGCAATGGCCAAGTCAATCACCAGATCTTAACCCAATTGAGCATGCATTTCACTTGCTCAAATCCAGACTTAAGACGGAAAGACCCACAAACAAGCAAGACCTGAAGGCTGCGGCTGTAAAGGCCTGGCAAAGCATTAAGAAGGAGGAAACCCAGCGTTTGGTGATGTCCATGGGTTCCAGACTTAAGGCAGTGATTGCCTCCAAAGGATTCGCAACAAAATATTGAAAATAAAAATATTTTGTTTGGGTTTGGTTTATTTGTCCAATTACTTTTGACCTCCTAAAATGTGGAGTGTTTGTAAAGAAATGTGTACAATTCCTACAATTTCTATCAGATATTTTTGTTCAAACCTTCAAATTAAACGTTACAATCTGCACTTGAATTCTGTTGTAGAAGTTTCATTTCAAATCCAATGTGGTGGCATGCAGAGCCCAACTCGCGAAAATTGTGTCACTGTCCAAATATTTCTGGACCTAACTGTATGTTAAATTTACACTCTGAACTTGAACCATGAAGCTTCTTGCCTCCTTTGGAGTAAAGCTCTTCAATTGACTATTGTACACATTTGCAACCTTACACCATCTCTAAGGCAGAAAACACTTTACCAAGAGTTCCCAGACAGTAACATATTTAATGGAAGCAACTGCTTTACACATTATTTTGATGGAGACCTCACTGTGACCCATTCTCAAATCCAAGGCAACTGGCCACCTCTTAACTCTGACTTTGGTTCCACACTGGATACTCTGTGCTTTCTCCTGTGATAATTTGCACTGCCCAGGCTGAATGTTTCTCCCTTTAAAACAGCCTGTACAATACAGGACTTATTTTCCTTCCCTAGTGTGCTAAATACAAGTTCTAACAGACTAGAAAAGATGACCCTGACCCTAATGACATTTATTATTTTACATGTTCCATTTATCTTCATCCCTTCCAATGTCCAGTTCTCACCTGTTTGCAATGAATCTAAACTAGTATTTAAAAAAAATAAAAAAATAAAATACATTAATATTGAATAAATGCACACGTTGATTTCCATTTTGCATCTGTTTTTGTTCCATTTGTATGATATCTGTTCTTAGACATATCTCTGAACATCTTTTGTGATATCAGCAAGTGCAGTGAATAATTAATTAATTTATTAACAGGTCAGGTAACATCCAATAACCATCTACTATGATCTGTTTTCCATAGTCATTAATTTAAAAGAAAAAATATATCGAATTGCTATCAGCTTTTTTTTTCTCGGCCAAACAATAAAGTTGTGCAGACTACGTTTATTCATCTTGCTAAAAGACGGTTTGCAACTGGATGCACTTTAGGATATTTCTGTCCTCATTAAAATTAAGAGATCCAGTATTTTATCATTTTATTTCTAGAAATGTCATCCCAAAACGGATGAAAGAATGGAAATAATGTCAGGGCCAGGCGGTCGGGCAGACCCAGGAGGTGGATCCACTGGTCCGAACTCTAAGATGGTGGTAAGGAGTCCGGTAGCTGAAGCACTATGGGCAGCAGAACAGTCCGTGCAAGTGAGTGTAACGGAGAAGTCCCTGGGACCACGGAGTCACAGATGGTAGTCCGGGTGATGTAGCTCAGGTTCGGAAGCCGAGATGAGGTCAGGCGGGGTCCGGAACCTTTGGAGCGAGATGACGGGTCACCGCAGGGATCCGAGATGGTACGGACTGTCAGATGGCAGACGGACAGCGTGCGGGGTTCGGGATTCAGCAGGACCGGATGCCGAGGCAGGATCAGCTCTAGAAGAGAGATACGTGAGTATGGCAAGGAGACACAAGGAGACCTGACTCCTAGCTTGGAAAACACGAAGATCAGGCCCCGCCCCCTTGGACAATAAACCCTTATATACCCTGTACCTGTTTAGCTTCATTTCCTGTTAATGGACGCTGGCCCTTTAAGAAAGGGTCAGTGACCGCGCGCGCGCCCTAATGCGCATGCGCGCCGCCCGGGTGCCAGAAGCCAGGGAAGGAAGCTGAGGGGAGGACGCAGGGGAGCCGGCCAGGGCCTGGGAAGCCGTCAGACGCCGGGATCGGAGGCCAGGGAACCTGGGAAGGACGGGCACCGGAGGCTGGAGAGCGGGGAGCGTGGCAGGTGAGCCGGGGAGCGGGGCTGAGGACCCGGGGAGCGGGGCAGAGGACCCGGGGAGGGGAGCCGAGGACCCGGGGAGCGTGACAGTACCCCCCCCCCACGCCCGCTCCCCGCAACCGGGACATGAAGGCACGGATCAGAGGAGTGCCCACGTTCTCCCTGGGCTCCCAGGACCTATCCTCAGGACCATACCCCTCCCAGTCCACCAGGAAGAACTGTCGGCCTCGAACAGTCTTGATGGCCACGATATCCCTTACCGCATAGATGTTGTCCTCGGCAATAGGAGGAGGAGCCGGACTGGCAGCAGAGGAGAAGGGACCAAGGAAAACCGGCTTGAGCAGAGAGACGTGGAAGGAGTTGGGAATCCGCATCGTGGCCGGAAGCCTCAGTTTGTAGGAGACCTCATTGATCTTGCTGAGGACCTTAAACGGCCCGATGTAGCGAGGACCCAGCTTGTAGGAAGGTATCTTCAATCGGATGTACTGGGAAGCAAGCCAGACCAGGTCACCAGGAGAGAAACACGGAGGGTCCAGGCGCCTCTTGTCGGCGTGTTTCTTCATCCGCTGGGAAGCGCGCCCAAGGGACGCCTTGACAGAGTCCCAAATGGTAGCGAAGTCACGGGCTACAGTATCAGCAGCAGGGACATCCGAAGAAGGGGATATAGGCAACGGGATGGAGGGCTGAAGTCCGTAAACGACATGGAAGGGAGACTTGGAGGACGACTCACTGATGTGGTGGATATGGGAGAATTCAGCCCAAGGCAGAAGCGTGGACCAGTCGTCGTGATGGGCGTTGACATAGTGACGTAAGAAGGAGGTCAAGATTTGATTGACCCTCTCCACTTGGCCATTAGACTGAGGATGGTAAGCAGAAGAAAAGTCCAGAGTCACTCCCAGATGTTTGCAGAGCACCCTCCAGAAGCGGGAGGTGAACTGAGTTCCCCTGTCGGACACGATGTGGGATGGAAAGCCATGCAAGCGGAAGATGTGATGTATATAGGCTTCCGCGAGTTCCTGAGCAGAGGGCAGTCCGGCCATAGGGACGAAGTGAGCCATTTTGGAGAACCGGTCCACCACGACCCATATGACTGTGTGCCCGGAGGATAATGGCAAGTCCGTAATAAAGTCCATCGCTATGTGTTGCCATGGAACTGAGGGTATAGGCAGAGGCAGAAGACGGCCATATGGCAGGTGCTTGGGCGTCTTGTTCCTGGCACAAGAGGAGCAGGCAGAGACGAAAGCAGCGACGTCCGTGCGAAGGGATGGCCACCAGTAATGGCGTACAATCGCACCCCATGTTCTCTTCTGACCTGCATGACCGGCTGTTTTTGAGGCATGACCCCAGTGTAAGACTTTTTGCCTGTCGGTCTCAGAGACATAGGTCTTCCCGGGCGGTATCTGGGCCAGGGTGACAGGAGCCACCGGAATAATCTTGCTAGGAGAGATGATAGGTTGGGTACTCTCTTCCTCCTGCTCCATGGGCATGAGAGACCTAGACAGGGCATCAGCGCGTACATTCTTGTCCGCGGGTCGGAAATGGAGCTGGAAATCAAACCTGGCAAAGAATAAGGACCACCTGGCTTGCCGTGGGTTCAGTCGCTGAGCGGACCGAAGGTATTCCAGGTTCTTGTGGTCCGTGTAGATAATCACGGGGTACACTGCTCCTTCCAGGAGGTAGCGCCACTCCTCCAGAGCCAGTTTGACCGCCAATAGTTCTCGGTCACCGATGGTGTAGTTGCGTTCAGGCGCTGAGAAGCTCTTGGAGAAAAAACCGCAAGTCACCATCTTCCCGGAGGAGGACTTCTGCATGAGCACTGCTCCGGCTCCTGAGGAGGAGGCATCCACCTCCAAGGTGAACTGGCGGTTTAACTCCGGTCGGTGGAGTACAGGAGAGGAGGCAAATGCTCGCTTCAGAGAGCAAAACGCGGCGTCGGCCGCAGGTGACCAGTCCTTTGGATTAGCCTCCTTCTTGGTCAAGGCGGAGAGAGGAGCAGTCAGGGCAGAGAAGTGAGGGATAAACTGGCGGTAGTAGTTGGCGAATCCCAGGAACCGTTGGATTGCCTTCAGTCCAGAAGGGGGAGGCCAGTTGAGAATGGAGGAGACCTTCTTTGGATCCATCTGCAGCCCTGTACCCGAGATGATGTATCCCAGGAAAGGGAGAGAAGACTGCTCAAAGACACACTTCTCATATTTGGCGTAGAGACGATTCTCTCTCAGTCTCTGTAGAACCAGCCGTACGTTCTCTCTGTGGGTCTGGAGGTCCGGAGAGAAGACAAGGATGTCATCCAGATAAACTACTACACAGATGTAGAGGAGGTCCCGGAAAATGTCGTTCACCAATTCTTGGAATACGGCAGGAGCGTTACACAGACCGAAGGGCATTACGCAGTATTCATAGTGCCCATCGCGAGTATTAAACGCGGTCTTCCATTCGTCCCCAGAGCGGATACGAACTAGGTTGTAGGCACCCCGAAGATCCAGTTTGGTGAACACACGGGCTCCTCTGAGCCGGTCGAACAATTCGGGGATGAGCGGCAGGGGGTACTTGTTTTTTATGGTGATCTGATTCAAACCCCGGTAGTCAATGCATGGGCGTAGGTCACCCTCTTTCTTCTTAACGAAGAAGAAGCCTGCTCCCGCAGGAGAGGAGGATCTCCTGATGAATCCCTTTGCCAGGCTTTCTGTGATGTAGGTAGACATGGCCCTGGTTTCGGCTGGAGACAACGGATATATCCGTCCTCGAGGTGGTGTTGTTCCTGGGAGCAGGTCGATGGCGCAATCGTAGGGACGGTGTGGCGGAAGTACCTCAGACTCCTTCTTGTCAAAAACGTCTGCGAAGGACCAATAGGCCGAGGGCAGTTCCGGTAGGTTCTCTGGAACCGGAGGTCGTCGGATGGGTTGTATAGACTTCAGACACCTCTCATGACAGGCGGAGCCCCATCGGGTGATTTCGCCAGTGCCCCAGCTGACTGATGGTTCGTGTGTCCGCAACCAGGGAAGTCCCAGCAGGATTTGATGGGACATGTGTGGAAGGACGTAGAGAGCGATGTTCTCGGTGTGCAGGGCACCGATACGCAGTTCGACCGGCCGGGTGACCCAGGAGATGGTATCAGCGAGGGGTCTCCCATCCACAGAGGCAATCACTAGGGGTTTATCGAGTAGAGTAACAGGCAACTGGTACTTGTCCACCGTGGCCTGCTGGATGAAATTGCCTGCTGCTCCAGAGTCGAGGTATGCCTCAGCCGTGAAGCGTGTCTCTCCCGCTGACACTTGCACGGTCCACATAACCGGGTCTGAGAGAGTCCCAGCACCTAGGGTGGCCTCTCCTACCAACCCTAGGCTTTGGAGTTTCCCGGCCTCTCTGGACAGGAGCGTAGCAGGTGTGTGTCCTCTCCGCAGTAAAAGCAGAGACCCTTGGCGAGCCGCTCTGCTCGACGTTGTTCAGACCGCCGTACTCGGTCAATCTGCATGGGCTCGTGGACGGGAAGCCCAGCTGTTGATGACTGAGGTACGGAGGGCTTCCGTGGGGGAGAGGAATGCCGAACCGGACGTCTCTCACGAGATAGCTCTTTGGAGCGCTCCTGAAAACGAATGTCCACTCGAGTTGCTAGGGCAATCAGGGCATCTAGGGTGGAGGGCACGTCACGACCCGCCAACTCGTCTTTGATGCGACTCGAGAGTCCTTCCCAGAAGGCGGCTGTTAGGGCCTCATTATTCCACCCGAGTTCTGAAGCCAAAGTGCGGAAACGGATGGCATATTGGCCTACCGTCAGTGTTCCTTGACGTAAGCGGAGAAGGGATGAAGCAGACGCAGAGGCGCGTCCCGGCTCGTCGAAGGTGCTGCGAAAGGCCTGCAGGAACTCTTGAAGGTCCTTGGTCATAGGGTCCTCCTTCTCCCACAAGGGATTCATCCACGCCAGTGCCTCGCCCTCTAGGTGAGACATGATGAAGGCGACCTTGGCTTGGTCGGAGGCAAACAAATGTGGCAGCTGCGTGAAATGAAGGGAGCATTGGTTTATGAAGCCCCTGCAGGTCTTGGGATCTCCGGCATAACGAGGTGGTGAAGCCAAACGGAGTCGGGAAGCATCCGAAGAGGCTGCCACGGGTGCGGGAGCCGTGGATTGACTAGTGGAGGCCCGGAATGTTGAAGGCGTGACTGCCGCTTGTAACGTGTACAGGCGGGTGTCCACGGAAGTCATAAAGTCCAACATGCGGGTCTGGACTTCACGCTGGCGTTGGAGTTCCTCTTGCAAGGCCGCTAGTGCTGCAGCGGGATCCATGGCCTGATCTTACTGTCAGGGCCAGGCGGTCGGGCAGACCCAGGAGGTGGATCCACTGGTCCGAACTCTAAGATGGTGGTAAGGAGTCCGGTAGCTGAAGCACTATGGGCAGCAGAACAGTCCGTGCAAGTGAGTGTAACGGAGAAGTCCCTGGGACCACGGAGTCACAGATGGTAGTCCGGGTGACGTAGCTCAGGTTCGGAAGCCGAGATGAGGTCAGGCGGGGTCCGGAACCTTTGGAGCGAGATGACGGGTCACCGCAGGGATCCGAGATGGTACGGACTGTCAGATGGCAGACGGACAGCGTGCGGGGTTCGGGATTCAGCAGGACCGGATGCCGAGGCAGGATCAGCTCTAGAAGAGAGATACGTGAGTATGGCAAGGAGACACAAGGAGACCTGACTCCTAGCTTGGAAAACACGAAGATCAGGCCCCGCCCCCTTGGACAATAAACCCTTATATACCCTGTACCTGTTTAGCTTCATTTCCTGTTAATGGACGCTGGCCCTTTAAGAAAGGGTCAGTGACCGCGCGCGCGCCCTAATGCGCATGCGCGCCGCCCGGGTGCCAGAAGCCAGGGAAGGAAGCTGAGGGGAGGACGCAGGGGAGCCGGCCAGGGCCTGGGAAGCCGTCAGACGCCGGGATCGGAGGCCAGGGAACCTGGGAAGGACGGGCACCGGAGGCTGGAGAGCGGGGAGCGTGGCAGGTGAGCCGGGGAGCGGGGCTGAGGACCCGGGGAGCGGGGCAGAGGACCCGGGGAGGGGAGCCGAGGACCCGGGGAGCGTGACAAATAACTCTTTGACATGTTGAAATGGCCAAACAAAAATTGCAAAAACAAACGAACAAACAATCATGTAAAATGTTAGTCTTTTTGTAACGCCCCAGGGATGCCAATCCTGTTCAGGGACGCCACAGGGCTTGTTCAATATGGCGAACAGGTAATGTCAGTTTTCATATGTCATGACGTTACTCACGGCTTGCGGTCAGGGATGTGAATGACCGCCGCTGCAGGTTTTACGAGGCTGATGGGGTCTGCAGCCAGATGATGTAGCCTCCCGTGAGTGAGGCAGGCCCCAGGCGCTTGGGTGAGCAGAGTAGCGGGTTCCGGAATAACACAGGCTGAGTCCAAAAGTCTTTTAACTGTTTTTTACTCACTCTAGATGTTGAGGGGAGCTGACCCTGGCGTTGCTGTGATGAACCAGGTAGGCCCAGGGCTCCTTCGAGCCTGTCTGAGGGTAACCTGTTTGCTCGCCTTCCTAGTACTCTGTGTTCGGATAACCCCCTGACATGGAGTACCATGGGGGTCTATGCGGGAAGTCGCTGCTGCCTTTTCTCTCCTGTGTTTGGCCGTTTCCCAGCAGCGTAGACCAAGTGAGATGGCTCCAGGCTCTGTCCTCTTATGGGTCCCTGCGTTGCTGCTGAGGCTCGGACTCTGTGAGGTTTGTGAGGTACATGTAGTTCCCCTCACCGGCAGGTTTAGCAGGTAGTTAAACTGGAGTCTGCTCTAGGGACCTGTACCCCGTACGTGCCTAGTCACCAGGAACATCTCTCTCTGACTTACCAGGTGACCGTTCTACTCCGCAAACGGTTACTACCCCGTGCAGGGTCTGACTAGTGTCAGAACGCGTATCCGCCTCACGACCGCCGCTCACCACCACAAGACTGGCTCTCCTCCTTTCCTGACAACCTCTGCACTCTAGCAACCAGCCCCTCCGCTCCACCCCTTGACAAGATTTGAAGGCTAGCCCCCTCCCGAGACTGCCCAAGGGTCCCATCTACTGGTGTGGGAGAACTGGTTGCTATGTCTCTGTGCGTACACGCCTCATTCTGGCCCTTAGGATTACCTGTAAGTACTGTCCCAGCATGGGTGCAGTACTCAGTGGCGCCTGACCGGGTCAGGGGCGCCATATTTTCTGTCGGTATGAGATTGCAAACTAAATGAACTGGAGGAGAAATAAAATAGTGGTAATTTGCTAATTTTGTCCAAAGTCTAGGAGAAACTAAATAAAGCTGAGTGACCCATCACCCAGGCAGTATTCAAAGCAAAAGGAATTTAAAGTAGACAGTGATGCGGCAACGATGGCTAGTTTAAGACAGAATGGAGTTAGCAAAGACTGAGAGTTTGTATATGCAGCAATAAAGAAAATAACCACAGTGATACAAATAACAGGATTATCATGATGCCCCAGAATGAATTAAAAACAATATAAAGCAATAATACAGTACAGCAAAACAGTAGAGTGCAATATCCTTAAAAATTCACTTTCCTTTGGGAATTTGAAGAGTTACCTATGTCTAGAATATGTTTTAGACTATCCATAATCACAGTGGATGCTTGACCATGTTTAAGATTTCATAACTGTGCATCAATGATGATTTCAAAATGTCCTTGAGGAATTTGGTCTCATAAATATAGAAATATTAAGTCTGCATGACCTGACTTGACCACAATCCTGCACATGAAATGTCACAGACAATTAATGGCATTTAGATAATATCACCATCTAGGAGTCATTGCATTTACTCTGATGCACTCACAGTACTCCCAATATTTCAGAGATTCCAAGCTCCAAACCTTTGTTTCTTATTCAATATTAATGTCAGTTCCAAATATTAGTGCTAAAATGAAGAGGACAATATTTATATAAAGTGTGTATATTTATATATTTGTTTACATATTTATTCTACTCACTTATATAGCACTTTGAATTCCACAATGCATTAAAGATGTGATCATCACTGTCCCTATTAGCATGTTTTACGAGTATGGGAGAAAACTGGCATACCAGGAGGAAACACATGCAAACAACAGGGAGAGCATACAAACTCCATTGCAGATATTGTCCTTTAGTGGTTTTTAACCCCGGAATCTAGCACTGCAAGACTGTACTAACCGCTGAGCCACCAAGCTATATACTGTATATATATATATATATATATATATATATATATATATATACACTACCGTTCAAAAGTTTGGAGTCACTTAGATATTTCCTTATTTTTGAAAGAAAAGCACATTTTTTTCAATGAAGCTAACATGAAATTAATCAGAAATACACTATGCATTGTTAATGTCTTAAATGACTATTATAAGCTGGAAACGTCTGGTTTTTACTGAAATATCTACATAGGTGTATAGAGGCCCATTTACAACAACCAGCACTCTAGTGTTCTAATCGTACATTGTGTTTTCTAACTTCAGAGGAAAGCACAAACAGGCTCTAATCAGAGTAGAAAGAGAAGTCGGAGGCCCCGCTGCACAAATGAGCAACAAGACAAGTACATTAGAGTCTCTACACCATGTTCCAAATTATTATGCAAATGATATTTTTCTCTGATTTTCCTAAATGGTCGGTGACAAATGACAGTCAGTCTAATAAAAGTCATCACCCGTTAAAATATACATCAAATTTTATTGAAGAAACCTCCCAATAATAACAGTGTAATCTTCAAAATGTAAAAAAATAAAAATGCAGTGTTCCAAATTATTAGGCACCGTAGAGTTTCTAAACATTTTATATGTTTGAAAGAACGGAAAATGCTCATTTGTGGAATTTGCAGCATTAGGGGGTCACTTTCACTAAAATAAAAAAAATCCAAAACATCCTAACAGGCCAAGTTACATGTTAAGGCCCCTTTCACACGTCAGTGATTCTGGTACGTTTGTGCTTTTTTTTAAACGTACCAGAATCACTGACATACGCAGACCCATTCTAATGAATGGGTCTGCTCACACGTCAGTGATTTGTCACTGCACGTGTCTCCGTGCAGCGTACCCACGCTTGCGTGATTGCTGCACGGAGACATGTCCATTTTTTTCTGGCATCACTGATGTTCCACGGACCACGCAGTGGTGTGGTCCGTGAAACACGTGCCAGAAAAAAACGTGCTTTTAAAATAATAAACATTTTAACTCACCCGGCGTCCAGCGATGTCCTCTGCAGCCCGTCCTCCCTACTCCTTCTGTGCCGGCTGATTACTGTCGCACATATTCATTATGCGCGACACAGCCGACCCGGAAGCAGCTCCTGCAGGGGTCACCACCGGCCGGATGCTGCGTCGCGGGAGGATTCAGCACCATGGACAGCGGGAGCGGGCGCAGGTGAGTGAATCTCTAAGTGCAATCACGGGCCACGGAGAACGGAGCCCGGATTGCACTTAGACAACCCACGTGTGCCGTGATTTTCGGCACACGCAGGGACATGTGCGTGTTTTACACGCCAGTGAAAAACGTCTGTGTTTGTCACTGACGTGTGAAACGGGCCTAACATAGGAACCCTTCCCTGATATCACCTTCACAATTCTTGCATCCATTGAACTTGTGAGTTTTTGGAGAGTTTCTGCCTGAATTTCTTTGCATGATGCCTCCCACCCTCATAGATCTTTTGCTTGATGATACTCCAAAGGTTCTATATAGATTTGAGATTAGGGGAAGATGGTGGCCACACCATAGTTTATCTCCTTTCATGCCCAAAGCAGCCAATGACACAGAGGTATTCTTTGCAGCATGAGATGGTGCATTGTCATGCATGAAGATGATTTTGCTCCTGAAGGCACATTTCTGCTTTTTGTACCATGGAAGAAAGTTGTCAGTCAGAAACTCTATATACTTTACAGTGGTCATTTTCACACCTTCAGGAACCCTAAAGGGGCCTACCAGATGTCTAACCATAATTCCAGCCCAAAACATGACTCTTCCACCTCCTTGCTGACGTCACAGCCTTGTTGGCACATGGTTGCCATCCACCAACCATCCACCACTCCATTCAACTGGACCATCCAGGGTTGCTCGACACTCATCAGTAAACAAGACTGTTGAAAATTAGTCTTCATGTATGTCTGGGACCACTGCAACCATTTCTGCTTGTGAGCACTGGTTAGAGGTGGCCGAATTGTAGGTTTATGCACCCCAGCAAACCTTTGAAGGCTCCTACACCTTGAGGTTCAAGGGACTCCAGAGTCTCCAGTAGCTTCAAATATCTGTTTGCTGGTTTGTAATGGCTTTTAAGCAGCTGCTCTCTTAATCCGATGGACTTGCCTTGCAGAAACCTTCCTCATTCCGCCTTTATCAGCAGGAAGACATTTGTGCTCTGAATCAGCCACCAATTTCTTCACAGTACGATGATCACGATTAAGTTTTAGTTAAATATCTAATGTTTTCATCCCTTGTCCAAGGCATTGCACTATTTGCTGCTTTTCGGCAGCAGAGAGATCCTTTTTCTTTCCCATGTTACTTGAAAACTGCTTAATATTGTGGAGCATCCAGTTTTCCTTTTACTTGGCTCATCTGGCAAACTAATTATGACAGGTATCTGAGATTGATTTCAGTGATCCATGTATGAATTTCATTAAAAAAAAAAAAATTCATTATGACACTTAAATTCAATTTGCATGATAAATTGGAACATGGTGTAGTTTGAGAAATTGACACCTCACAGGTCCTCAACTGGCAGCTTCATTAAATAGTACCCATAAAACACCAGTGTCAATGTCTACAGTGAAGAGTCGACGTTGGGATGCTGGCCTTCAGGGCAGAGTGGCAAAGAAAAAACCATATCTGAGACAAAAATTAAAGTGGTTAAAAGACCTGAGAGAGGAGGTAACTTTCATAAAAAAATACTAGCGAGAGAAAGCAAATGGATGTTTTTGCTAGAGACTAGGCTTCCATATGGTGCTAACAACAAGATGGACCTGGCAATACACTATAATTAATGTACAATACGCTGCCGGCTTTCTAGTTTCGCTTTTTTTTTTTTTTTTTTAATAACTGCTTGATTCCTTCATACATTTCTTGGATTACTTATTTCAACAGTCTGTTCTACAATACCATTGTCTATATGTATGTTACATGTTTTTATAACTGTTTTTGATTGTTTTTATGTATACATTGATGCCAGACAATTGATATAATTGTGGTTTATGATACAGGCATTGTTCACATTCATGCTTGTTTTCTCGAGCTGGTCTATATATATATACAGCACAGACCAAAAGTTTGGACACACCTTCTCATTCAAATAGTTTTTTTAATTTCATGACTCTGAAAATTGTAGATTAACATTGAAGGCATCAAAACTATGAATTAACACATGTGGAATGAAATTCTTAACAAAAAAGTGTGAAACGACTGAAAATATGTCTTATATTCGAGGTTCTTCAAAGTAGCCACCTTTTGCTTTGATTACTGCTTTGTCCACTTTTGGCATTCTCTTGATGAGCTTAAAGAGGTAGTCACCAGAAATGGTTTTCACTTCACAGGTGTGCCCTGTCAGGTTTAATAGGATTTCTTGCCTTATAAATGGGTTGGCACCATCAGTTGTGTTGTGTAGAGGTCTGGTGGATACATAGCTGATAGTCCTACTGAATAGACTGTTAGCTGCTTTTTTCTTGCCATAATACAAATTCTAAGAAAAAGAAAAAATGAGTAGCCATCATTACTTTAAGAAATTTAGTTCAGTCAGTCCTAAAAATTGGGAAAACTTTAAAAGTGTCCCCAAGTGCAGTGGCAAAAACCATCAAACGCTACAAAGACACTGGCTCACATGAGGACCGAAAAGGAAGACCAAGAGTCACCTCTGCTGCGGAGGATAAGTTTATCCGAGTTACCAGCCTCAGAAATCGCAGGTTAACAGCAGCTCAGATTAGAGACCAGGTCAATGCCACACAGAGTTCTAGCAGCAGACAAATCTCTAGAACAACTGTTAAAAGGAGACTTTGTGCAGCAGGCCTTCATGGTAAAATAGCTGCTAGGAAACCAATGCTAAGGACAGACAACAAGCAGAAGAGACTTGTTTGGGCTAAAGAACACAAGGAATTGACATTAGATCAGTGAAAATCTGTGCTTTGGTCTGATGAGTCCAAATTTAAGATCTTTGGATCCAACCACCGTGTCTTTGTGCAACGCAGAAAAGGTGAATGGATGGACTCTACATGCTTGGTTCCCACCGTGAAGCATGGAGGAAAAGGTGTGAAAGTGCGGGGGTGCTTTGCTGGTGACACTGTTGGGGGTTTATTCAAAATTGAAGGCATACTTAACCAGCATGGCTACCACATCATCTGGCAGCGGCATGCTATTCCATCCAGGTTGTTTTTAGTTGGACCATCATTTATTTTTCAACAGGACAAAGACCCCAAACACACCTCCAGGCTGTATAAGGGCTATTTGACTAAGAAGTATAGTGATGGGATGCTACGCCAGATGACCTGGCCTCCACAGTCACCAGACCTGAACCCAATCGAGATGGTTTGGGGTGAGCTGGACCGCAGAGTGAAGGCAAAAGGGCCAACAAGTGCTAAGCATCTCTGGGAACTCCTTCAAGACTGTTGGAAGACCATTTCCGGTGACTACCTCTTGAAGCTCATCAAGAGAATGCCAAGAGTGTGCAAAGCAGTAATCAAAGTAAAACGTTTGAAGAAGCTAGAATATAAGACATATTTTCAGTTGTTTCACACTCTTTTGTTAAGTATTTCATTCCACATACAGTTAGGTCCAGAAATATTTGGACAGTGACATAATTTTCGCGAGTTGGGCTCTGCATGCCACCACATTGGATTTGAAATGAAACCTCTACAACAGAATTCAAGTGCAGATTGTAACGTTTAATTTGAAGGTTTGAACAAAAATATCTGATAGAAATTGTAGGAATTGTACACATTTCTTTACAAACACTCCACATTTTAGGAGGTCAAAAGTAATTGGACAAATAAACCAAACCCCAAAAAAAAAATTTTATTTTCAATATTTTGTCGCGAATCCTTTGGAGGCAATCACTGCCTTAAGTCTGGAACCCATGGACATCACCAAACGCTGGGTTTCCTCCTTCTTAATGCTTTGCCAGGCCTTTACAGCCGCAGCCTTCAGGTCTTGCTTGTTTGTGGGTCTTTCCGTCTTAAGTCTGGATTTGAGCAAGTAAAATGCATGCTCAATTGGGTTAAGATCTGGTGATTGACTTGGCCATTGCAGAATGTTCCACTTTTTTGCACTCATGAACTCCTGGGTAGCTTTGGCTGTATGCTTGGGGTCATTGTCCATCTGTACTATGAAGCACCGTCCGATCAACTTTGCGGCATTTGGCTGAAAGTATATCCCGGTACACTTCAGAATTCATCCGGCTACTCTTGTCTGCTGTTATGTCATCAATAAACACAAGTGACCCAGTGCCATTGAAAGCCATGCATGCCCATGCCATCACGTTGCCTCCATCATGTTTTACAGAGGATGTGGTGTGCCTTGGATCATGTGCCATTCCCTTTCTTCTCCAAACTTTTTTCTTCCCATCATTCTGGTACAGGTTGATCTTGGTCTCATCTGTCCATAGAATACTTTTCCAGAACTGAGCTGGCTTCATGAGGTGTTTTTCAGCAAATTTAACTCTGGCCTGTCTATTTTTGGAATTGATGAATGGTTTGCATCTAGATGTGAACCCTTTGTATTTACTTTCATGGAGTCTTCTCTTTACTGTTGACTTAGAGACAGATACACCTACTTCACTGAGAGTGTTCTGGACTTCAGTTGATGTTGTGAACGGGTTCTTCTTCACCAAAGAAAGTAAGCGGCGATCATCCACCACTGTTGTCATATGTGGACGCTCAGGCCTTTTTGAGTTCCCAAGCTCACCAGTCAATTCCTTTTTTCTCAGAATGTACCCGACTGTTGATTTTGCTACTCCAAGCATGTCTTGCATGCATCTCTCTGATGGATTTTTTCTTTTTTTTCAGCCTCAGGATGTTCTGCTTCACCTCAATTGAGAGTTCCTTAGACCGCATGTTGTCTGGTCACAGCAACAGCTTCCAAATGCAAAACCACACACCTGTAATCAACCCCAGACCTTTTAACTACTTCATTGATTACAGGTTAACGAGGGAGACGCCTTCAGAGTTAATTGCAGCCCTTAGAGTCCCTTGTCCAATTACTTTTGGTCCCTTGAAAAAGAGGAGGCTATGCATTACAGAGCTATGATTCCTAAACCCTTTCTCCGATATGGATGTGAAAACTCCCATATTGCAGCTGGGAGTGTGCACTTTCAGCCCATATTATATATATAATTGTATTTCTGAACATGTTTTTGTAAACAGCTAAAATAACAGAACTTGTGTCACTGTCCAAATATTTCTGGACCTAACTGTATGTTAATTCATAGTTTTGATGCCTTCAATGTGAATCTACAATTTTCAGAGTCATAAAAATAAAGAAAACTCTTTGAATGAGAAGGAGTGTCCAAACATTTCGTCTGTACTGTAGATAAATGGAAATTGTTATTTGTTAACAATTTTGTGGGACATAACTCTCTGGTTTAATGGCATAAAAGTTTAAAAATTACTAATTTTTGACCAAATTTCAAATAGATTTACAAGTAAATGCAAAAAGTATCGTCCTAAATTTACCACTATCATGAAGTACAATATGTTACGCAGAAACATTCTCAGGATTACTAGCATCCGTTGTAGTGTTCCAGAGTTATAACTAGAGATGAGTGAACCAGCCGCGGTTCGGCTCGAGTTCGGTTCATCGAACGGAGGTCTCATTTGAGTTCAGTTCGGCGAACGTTCGACGAACCGAACTCAAACCGCATAGGAAACAATGGCAGGCAATCACAAACACATAAAAACACCTAGAAAACACCCTCAAAGGTGTCCAAAAGGTGACAAACAACTCACAACACAACACAAACACATGGGAAAGTGACAAGGACATATACTCATGCGAAAACAAAAGAGCTGGACAAGGAAAAAGAGGAGGAGACACAGATATAGGCATGGCACGCCCTTCTAAAATCATGTAAAACACCACAAGGTGACTCCAAGCGGAGTTCTCCCTTTTTTCCAAAAATTGGGCCACACACACACACACCCACCCCTTCAGTGGCAGCACTTGTGCCCCAGTTGTGCACTTCACAGCTAGATTTGCATCAAGCACATTCAAAAATACGCCATACTTAACCCTCCCCAGGAGGAAACCGGTAGGTAGCTAAGTCTTTCCTGATCCCAGCTCTGTTCATCTTGGCTCCTTTTAAAAAACACAGCAAGCAAGGGTTACTCCAAGTGGAGTCTCCCTTTTTTCCAAAAATGTGGCCACACAGACACTCACCCCTTCAGTGGCAGCACTTGTGCCCCAGTTGTACACTTCACAGCTAGATTTGCATCAAGCACATTCAAAAATACGCCATACTTAACCGTTCCCAGGATGACCCTGTGGTAGGTAGATAAAGTCTTTGCTGAACCATGACTTGTTCATCTTGGCTCCTTTTAAAAACACAGCAAGCAAGGGTTACTCCAAGCGGAGTCTCCTTTTTTTTCCAAAAATTGGGCCCCACACACACCCACCCATTAAGTGGCAGCACTTTTTCCCCAGTTGTACACTTCACAGCTAGATTTGCATCAAGCACATTCAAAAATACGCCATACTTAACCGTTTCCAGGATGACCCTGGGGTAGGTAGATAAAGTCTTTGCTGAACCATGACTTGTTCATCTTGGCTCCTTTTAAAAAACACAGCAAGCAAGGGTTACTCCAGGCGGAGTCTCCTTTTTTTTCCAAAAATTGGGCCCCACACACACCCACCCATTCAGTGGCAGCACTTGTGCCTCAGTTGTACACTTCACAGCTAGATTTGCATCAAGCACATTCAAAAATACACCATACTTAACCGTTTTCCAAAAATTGGGCCACACAGACACCCCATCAGTGGCAGCACTTGTGCCCTAGTTGTAAACAGGATGTTTTGATTTGCATCAAGCACATTCCAAATCCACAAGCATTTACTCCCCCCAGGATGACACAGGGGTAGTAAATTCCTTGTGGATCAATGACTTGTTCATTTTGATGAATGTTAGTCTGTCCACATTGTCACTGGACAGACGCGTGCGCTTATCTGTCAGCACACACCCAGCAGCACTGAAGACACGTTCAGAGACAACGCTGGCAGCTGGACACGACAAAATCTCCAAGGCGTAAGTTGAGAGCTCTGGCCATTTTTCAAGATTTGAAGTCCAAAATAAGCAAGGCTCCATTTGCAAAGTCATGGTATCGATGTTCATTTGGAGATACTCCTGCATTATACTCTCCAGCCGTTGACTATGTGTCAGACTTGTTGTCTCTGGTGGCCTTGCAAAGGACGGTCTAAAAATATTATGAAAAGATTCAATAAAATTGCTGTTACCAGCACCAGATACGGTGCTACTGGTACGGGTAGACTTTTGAAGGTGACGAGACCGTCCCATGTTTGTCAAGTTACAACTGGGAGATACACTCCCTGCACCTGCACGGTTGTTTGGTGGAAAAGCCGAGCTAAGATCGAGTAACAGCTTCTGCTGATACTCCTGCATACGTGCGTCCCTTTCTATGGCTGGAATTATGTCACAAAATTTGGACTTGTGCCGGGGATCTAATAGTGTGGCAAGCCAGTAGTCATCATCACTTCTAATTTTGACAATACGAGGGTCATGTTGGAGGTAGTGCAGCAAGAAGGCGCTCATGTGTCTTGCGCAGCCATGCGGACCAAGTCTACGCTGTGTTTGTGGCATAGAGGTGCTAACCGTTCTTTCTTCCTCTGACATCTCCCCCCAACCTTTTTCAACTGAAATTTGACCAAGGTCTCCCTCATCCGCTGAGTCTTCCATGTCCATGGACAGTTCATCCTCCATTTCTTCATGTTCTCCTGCACCTTCCTCAACATTTCGCCTGCTACCATGCGCCCTTGTTGATCCCTGTCCCCCATGGTCCCATGCCTGCCGCCTTGGTGATGATGAACGTCTGGACCTTGGTGATGTTGTTGTGTCTTGCGCATATGAATCCTCCTGTAGTTCCTCCCCTTCCTGTTGTCTCACCCCCTGACTCCGAATAGTGTTTAGCGTGTGCTCCAGCATGTAAATGACTGGAATTGTCATGCTGATAATGGCATTGTCAGCGCTAAACATATTCGTCGCCATGTCGAAACAGTGCGGAAGGGTGCATAGGTCCTTGATCTGAGACCAATCTATGAGGGTGATCTGCCCCACCTCTGCATCTCGTTGGCCCAGGCTATACGTCATGACGTATTGCACCAGGGCTCGGCGGTGCTGCCACAGTCGCTGTAACATGTGGAGAGTCGAATTCCAGCGTGTCAGCACATCGCATTTCAGGCTTCTGGAGCGATGCAAGTCGCTCAGCTGCGGCGGTTGAACGGCGGAAGTGAGCAGACAGTTTTCGTGCCCTGGTCAGAAGGCAATCTAGGCAGGGATAGCGTATTAAAAATTGCTGGACAACAAGGTTCAACACGTGAGCCATACAAGGCACGTGTGCCCAGGCGAAGGGCCGCACCCAGGTTTGCAGCATTGTCGCACACGGCCTTACCAGGCTGCAGGTTGAGTGGAGACAACCATTTATTAAACTCAGTCTCCAGAGCTGCCCACAACTCAGCCGCTGTGTGACTCCTATTTCCAAGACATGTCAAGCTAAAGACCGCCTGATGCCGTTGCGCTCTGCTGCCAGCATAGTATTGAGGGGTGCGTGATTCCTTCTGCGCAGTGAGAACGCTGGTGGCCTGACCAGGCAGGCTTGGGGCGGAGGTGGAGGACCCAGATGAGGTGGAGGAGGCAGAAGCAGTGGTGGAACTTGGACAGACAGAGGATTGACACACAAGTCGTGGGGACGGCAAGACTTGTGCAGCAGACCCTTCACCATCTATCACCATAGTTACCCAGTGCCCAGTCAGCGACATGTAACGTCCCTGTCCATGCTTACTGGTCCAAGTATCGGTGGTGAAATGCACCTGTTGACACACAGAGTTTCTCAAGGAAGCGGTGATGTTGTGTGCGACATGCTGGTGTAGCGCGGGCACACCTTTTTTAGGGAAGTAGTGGCGACTGGGCATCTGGTACTGGGGCACAGCGACAGACATAATGCCTCTAAAATCCTGTGTGTCCACCAGGCGGAAAGGCAGCATTTCGGTAGCCAAGAGCTTACAGAGGGATAAAGTCAACCTCTTAGCTTTGTCATGGGTCACAGGAAATGGCCTTTTATTTGTCCACATCTGAGGGACAGAGATCTGGCTGCTGTGTGTAGACGGTGTTGAGTAGGGTGTCCCTGGAAAAATGCAGCTTTGTGAGGAAAGTGCAGGCATTGTAGCTTTTTTTCCTTTTCCAACACGCCTCTTCCCCTTTCCACCAGCATCTGTCATTTTGCCACTCATTTTGATTGCGACAAGATTGTGCACTTAAAATGTGGTAGTAAAAATTGAGAGATGGTGTAGATTTCAGCGGTGGTCTAGCTTTATTAACAGCAGAATAAACAAAAATAATTATCCCTGACAATGCAACTACGGCCCTTAAACTGGCAGCATAGTTTGCTAGTATAATGGCTTAGTAACAATGAGTTTCAGTGTGCAATGCAGGCAGACGTGCTGCAAATATCTTTGCACTAGTGGGACAATACAGAAGTCCAACAGCCACGTTTAGGATGCCACTAAGTTTCCTCAGTGTTTGCTAGTATAATGGCTTAGTAACAATGAGTTTGAGTGTGCAATGCAGGCAGACGTGCTGCAAATATCTTTGCACTAGTGGGACAATACAGAAGTCTAACAGCCACGTTTAGGATGCCACTAAGTTTCCTCAGTGTTTGCTAGTATAATGGCTTAGTAACAATTAGTTTGAGTGTGCAATGCAGGCAGACGTGCTGCAAATATCTTTGCACTAGTGGGACAATACAGAAGTCCAACAGCCACTTTTAGGATGCCACTATGTTTCCTCAGTGTTTGCTAGTATAATGGCTTAGTAACAATGAGTTTGAGTGTGCAATGCAGGCAGACGTACTGCAAATATCTTTGCAATAGCGGGACAATACAGAAGTCCAACAGCCACGTTTAGGATGCCGCTAAGTTTCCTCAGTGTTTGCTAGTATAATGGGTTAGTAACAATGAGTTTGAGTGTGCAATGCAGGCAGACGTGCTGCAAATATCTTTGCACTAGTGGGACAATACAGAAGTCCAACAGCCACTTATAGGATGCCACTAAGTTTCCTCAGTGTTTGCTGGTATAATGGCTTAGTAACAATGAGTTTGAATGTGCAATGCAGGCAGACGTGCTGCAAATATCTTTGCACTAGTGGGACAACACAGAAGTCCAACAGCCACGTTTAGGATGCCACTAAGTTTCCTCAGTGTTTGCTAGTATAATGGCTTAGTAACAATGAGTTTGAGTGTGCAATGCAGGCAGACATGCTGCAAATATCTTTGCACTAGTGGGACAATACAGAAGTCCAACAGCCACGTTTAGGATGCCACTAAGTTTCTTCAGTGTTTGCTAGTATAATGGCTTAGTAACAATGAGTTTGAGTGTGCAATGCAGGCAGACGTGCTGCAAATATATTTGCACTAGTGGGACAATACCGAAGTCCAACAGCCACGTTTAGGATGCCACTAAGTTTCCTCAGTGTTTGATAGTATAATGGCTTAGTAACAATGAGTTTGAGTGTGCAAAGGGCAGGAGGGTACAGTGGCAGGGTTGTGGGTCTGGGTAGAGGAAAGGAAGCCTCCCTTTCTATCCCTCCTAATGGGGAAATGCAGCGAGGAAATCCCTGACCTTAGCTACACAGACGCTGTCATCTTGTGTAGCTGTTAAAATCTGTTTTCACGGCCTTGACTGTCACCTATGGCTCTGACCCTGCCGGTATTAGCCCTTACAAGGGCTGAGAGAAACTTCTATCCCTTTTCTGTATAGCGCTGTGTATAGAGCGTACACAGCTGTATCGGAGACAGGAGCTACGCCAGCGGTGACTGACACCCAGACGGTGAAGAGATAATGGCGTCCGGACGAGCAGATACTCGTTTTTATAATGCAGGGACATGTGAAATGGACATCCTATCACACATGCCGTTGCTTCTCTGGCTAAAAGTCCACTTAGCTGTGTGTGTGTCTGGGATTGGCTGACATGCTGGCCTGCCCCACTACACGTGCGCGCTTAGGGAAGGAAGACAAGGAAAAAAAAAAAATGGCGATCAACATTATCCAAACAGCAGTGATCTGAATGCGCTGTTCCCGCACACTATACACTGAAATTTCATAATAGTGTGAGTCACATAGTGACTTACACTATTACAGCGGAAAGTCAGCTAGTAATTAGCTTGTCTTTTTGCTGCTAGAACCGTTCTCGAACGTATCTAGAACTATCGAGCTTTAGCAAAAAGCTCGAGTTCTAGTTCGATCTAGAACAGTCCCCAAAATCACTCGAGCCGCGAACTGGAGAACCTCGAACCGCGAACCGCGCTCAACTCTAGTTACAGTGCCTACAAGTAGTATTCAACCCCCTGCAGATTTAGCAGGTTTGATAAGATGCAAATAAGTTAGAGCCTGCAAACTTCAAACAAGAGCAGGATTTATTAACAGATGCATAAATCTTACAAACCAACAAGTTATTTTGCTCAGTTAAATTTTAATAAATTTTCAACATAAAAGTGTGGGTCAATTATTATTCAATCCCTAGGTTTAATATTTTGTGGAATAACCCTTGTTTGCAATTACAGCTAATAATCATCTTTTATAAGACCTGATCAGGCCGGCACAGGTCTCTGGAGTTATCTTGGCCCACTCCTCCTTGCAGATCTTCTCCATTTTTTTCTTGGTTCTTTGGGTGTCTCATGTGGACTTTAATCTTGAGCTCCTTCCACAAGTTTTCAATTGAGTTAAGGTCAGGAGACTGACTAGGCCACTGCAACACCTTGATTTTATCACTCTTGAACCAGGCCTTGGTTTTCTTGGCTGTGTGCTTTGGGTCGTTGTCTTGTTGGAAGATGAATTGACGACCCATCTTAAGATCCTTGATGGAGGAGCGGAGGTTCTTGGCCAAAATCTTCAGGTAGGCCGTGCTATCCATCTTCCCATGGATGCGGACCAGATGGCCAGGCCCCTTGGCTGAGAAACAGCCCCACAGCATGATGCTGCCACCACCATGCTTGACTGTAGGGATGGTATTCTTGGGGTCGTATGCAGTGCCATCCAGTCTCCAAAAGTCACGTGTGTGGTTGGCACCAAAGATCTCGATCTTGGTCTCATCAGACCAGAGAACCTTGAACCAGTCTGTCTCAGAGTCCTCCAAGTGATCATGAGCAAACTATAGACGAGCCTTGGCATGACGCTTTGAAAGTAAAGGTATCTTACGGGCTCGTCTGGAACGGAGACCAATGTGGTGGAGTTCGTTACTTATGGTATTAACTGAAACCAATGTCCCCACTGCCATAAGATCTTCCTGGAGCTCCTTCCTTGTTGTCCTTGGGTTAGCCTTGACTCTTTGGACAAGCCTGGCCTCGGCACGGGTGGAAACTTTCAAAGGCTGTCCAGGCCGTGGAAGGCTAACAGTAGTTCCATAAGCCTTCCACTTCCGGATGATGCTCTCAACAGTGGAGACAGGTAGGCCCAACTCCTTGGAAAGGGTGTTGTACCCCTTGCCAGCCTTGTGACCCTCCACAATCTTGCCTCTGATGGCCTTGGAATGCTCCTTTGTCTTTCCCATGTTGACCAAGTATGAGTGCTGTTCACAAGTTTGGGGAGGGTCTTAATTAGTCAGAAAAGGCTGGAAAAAGAGATAATTAATCCAAACATGTGAAGCTCATTGTTCTTTGTGCCTGAAATACTTCTTAATACTTTAGGGGAACCAAACAGAATTCTGGTGGTTTGAGGGGTTGAATAATAAATAACCCTCTGAATAAACTTTTCACAATTTAAAAAAAAAAAAATAAAAAAAGAAATAACATTCTTTTTTGCTGCAGTGCATTTCACACTTCTAGGCTGATGTACAGTCCAAATGTCACAATGCCAAGTTAAGTCCAAATGTGTAAACCTGCTAAATCTGCCAGGGGTTGAATACTACTTGTAGGCACTGTATAACCTCATAAAATTATACTGGTCAGAATTGAAAAAAATGCCCTGATCATGAAGGTGAAAACCAAGCTCAGAGATGAAGGTGTTAACCATTTAACCATGACGTCTGATTTTTAAAATTGCTGCTAAAATAAAACACTGAACAAAATTGTTATCTGTATTGGCTGGACTATTCACATTTTTATCAACAAAACTGTCTCAAAGGTAGTATTGTTATTAAAAAAGTGTATACACTGAAAGAGTTTCAAAATACACCTTTATGCCTTTATGCTTATTTTTCTAATAAAACCCACTTTTCAAATGATTTTGTTGATATTCCTAAAGAGGACATTTAATAACATTAATATGTATAGTATTGCTATGTATATGTATGAGATATTTTGCCATACATGGCATTTTTTCTGCACGAGTTCTTGGCCACAATGCTTAAGTCTTGTGTTGAGTTAAATTTTACATATATTCTTTATATTGTCATGTTGCAGTTTTGTCAGATGAAGTTTTGAAAGAAGATGAAGATTGAAATGTTGCACAATGTTACGGGGGCTGTCTGATTATAAAAACCAAAGGGATATCAGACAGTCAGGGTCCACGGTGCAAAGTCTCTGCTGCAGACTATGGCAGAAGATAAGGGGTATCTTGTACTATGGAAGCAGTACTGACACTGAAACATCTCAGTGACACTAGAGCCAATCATGGCGTGTACTGTTAAAGTCACAGTGACTACCGTATTTAGCATTAATGTAAACGGGATAGGTTAATGAGTGAGGAAGAGTATATAAGTGTGCCGCTGTAAATAGTAGTAGCACAAGTGTAGAGTGCAATACCTCTGTTAAACTCACAGAGGCATATAGTTAGGAAATAAAGCAATTCCTCCCTTACTTGGAGGGTGTGTGGTATGGTCTCTGTTAATGATCACAGAGACAAAAGCAGTGAGTGTGAAATGGCACCTACCTAGGTCCGTTCCTCTAGTGGTGCCAGGAGACAGATAGCAGCGTAAGCTGCACAAAGCTCCTACCTGCGTTCGCTCCACTAGTGTGCGAGGACACGAACCACTAGATATGGCACCTGCCTAGGTCCGCTCCACTAGTGGTGCAAAAGAGACGGACAGCAGCACAAGCCGCACAAAGCTCCTACCTATGTTTGCTCCCCTAGTGTGCGAGGATACGAACAACTGCCAGACGCAGTATAAGGAACGTTACCCTAGCGGTAACGTCCACCTACGAGTAGAATCACAAGGCCCAGCCGGACCATGTGCCTCAGGCACCTGCCTATGTCCGCTCCACTAAGATGTTAGGATACGGACCGCAGCCGAAGCTGTAAGGTACAAGAACGCTACCCTGCCGGTAGTGCTCACCTAGCATAGACAGAGAGATGCCTAGAGGGACGTGCACAGAGCGTTTACTCTCATGCATGAACCAAGAGGACTGAGCGCCGGGCGGCGTGCATCAGGGTCTTATATAGACTCTGTGCCTCATCCAAGATGGACGACACCAGAGCCAATCCGCTGCCAGAACGAAAGCAATGACGTCACGCTGGCCTATCACCGAGCAAAGCGTCACAAACACATGACCAGCGACCAATCGGCATAGAAGGTGTCAGAGACATGTGACCACGTGTCACAAGCACATGACCAGTGGCCAATCAGCTTAGAAGGTGTCAGAGACATGTGACCTCGTGTCAGCGATGATGTCACCCGCACATGCGCAATGGCTCTAAGATAGGACTTAGTCTCCAGTGCTTGCACATGTGCAGTAGCAAGAAATCTGAACATA
The DNA here is from genome assembly GCF_048569485.1 of Anomaloglossus baeobatrachus. NCBI lineage: Eukaryota > Metazoa > Chordata > Amphibia > Anura > Aromobatidae > Anomaloglossus > Anomaloglossus baeobatrachus. The sequence continues at coordinate 151,129,120 of NC_134357.1, forward strand.
GTCTCCAGTGCTCGCACATGTGCAGTAGCAAGAAATCCGAACATAGTCTCCAGTTCCACAGCAACCGTAACAGTACCTCCCCCTCAAGGGCCCCCCTCCCGGCGATGCAGGTAATCGGCAACTAAGTCAGGAGCATGGACAGCCTCCTCAGGCTCCCAAGAGCGATATTCCGGGCCATAGCCCTCCCAATCTATCAAGAAGAACCTGCGACCTCGAATCATCTTTGAACCAACTATGGCTCGTACCTCATAGCTAGAACGAGAGGAATCAGAGGCAGGAGAGTGCACTTCATGAGCGTGAGGTAAAATAGCCAGCTTTAACAGTGAAACATGGAATTTGTCATGGATCCTAAGATGGACGGGTAACTTCAATTGGTAGACTACAGGATTTACCTGTCGAAGAACCTCATAAGGACCCAGGAAGCGAGGAGCAAATTTGACAGAGCTCACTCTAAGTTTCACGTGTTTTGCAGAGAGCCACACAAAGTCCCCCGGAGAAAAGACAGGAGCCGGGCGATGAAACCGATCGGACACCGTCTTCATACGGTCCTTAGCTGCTTGGATCGACTCTTAATTCCGATCCCAAACCTCTCTGGCATTAGTTGCCCAGTCGGCCACAAGAGGAGGAGGTGCAGCAGCGGGAAATGGTACCGGTACCCTAGGGTGTTGCCCATTATTGAGTACGAACGGTGTCTGCCCAGTAACCTCAGTCAGCGAATTGTTAAGGGCAAATTCTGCCCAGGGTAGGAGGGAGGACCAGTTATCGTGGTTCTCAGCAACAAAGTGTCGAAGGTATATAATCATGGATTGATTGGTACGCTCAACCAAACCATTGGTCTCCGGATGGTATGCCGAAGAGAGATTCAACTCAATTTGCAGAAGGCTACAAAGATCTCGCCAGAAACGGGAAGCAAATTGTGGACCTCTATCACAATGATATGATCTGGCATCCCGTGAAGCCTAAAGACATGCTTGAGGTATAGTTTGGCTAGACCCCTGGAAGATGGGATTCTCGATAACGGTACGAGATGAACCATCCGGGAGAAATGGTCCGTAATGACCCACACAAATCTATGTCCCTGTGAACACGGAAGATCACCCACAAAGTCCATGCCTATCACCTCCCACCTGGTCTATCTGGCACTGGTAAAGGATGCAAGAGCCCAGCCGGTCTCTGCCATAATGGACGGTTGCGAGCACACGAGTAGCAGGAACCGACATATCTCTTGACATGGCTGGTTAAGTGTGGCCACCAATACCACCTCTCGAGTAACTCTCGTGTCCATCTAATACCAAAATGCCCACCCACCTTTGAGGTGTGGGCCCACGACAGTATATCATTCTGTTGATCAGGCGTAACAAAGGTCTTGCCTGGTGGGATTTGGTCTAACGTCACAGGGGAGAGCGTATGAAAAACCCTGGAGGGAAGGATAAGACGAGGTTCGTCAATCTCTTCCTGGGTAGAAACCATAGAGCGAGACAGGGCATCTGCCTTGTTATTCTTACTCCCAGACAGATAATTGATGGAGAAATGAAAGCAGGAGAAAAACAAGGACCAGCGGGCTTGGCGAGGATTCAGACACTGAGCGGTTTGTAAGTACGTCAGATTCTTATGGTCTGTATAGACCTGGAAAGGATGTTTCGCTCCTTCTAGCAAGTGATGCCACTCCTCTAAGGCTAATCTCAGAGCGAGCAGTTCCCTATCCCCAGTGGTATAGTTTCTCTCTGCCGGTGAAAAGGTTTTAGCAAAGAAGAAACACGGCCTTTTTCTACCTACACTGTTCTTTTGATACAAGACCGCACCAGCACCCACTGAAGAGGCATCAACCTCCAAGAGGAAGGGCTTATTCTCATCGGGTCTTTGAAGAACGGGAGCAGTTGAAAAGTGTCTTTTTACTGCTTCAAAAGCCTGGGATGTCTCAGTAGACCAGACTTTTGGATTATCACTTTTCTTAGTCAAGGCCACCAAAGGGGCCACCAAAGTGGAGAAATGGGGTAGGAACTGCCGGTAATAATTTATGAATCCTAAGAAGCGTTGCACCGCCTTCAAGGAATGAGGTTCGGACCATCCCAGGACAGCAGAGAGCTTCGCAGGATCCATAGCCAGACCCTCTTGTGAGATAATGTAACCCAGAAAAGGCAAGGATGACTGCTCGAATACACACTTTTCGAGTTTAGCAAACAATGAGTGCTCCCTTAAATGGGAAAGGACATGAACGACATCCTGACGATGAGTCTCCAGATCAGGAGAAAAAAATCAGGATGTCGTCCAGATACACCACGACGGAGGATAATAGTAAATCCCTGAACACATCGTTTACAAAGTCCTGAAATACTGCGGGTGCATTACATAAACCAAAAGGCATGACGAGGTATTCATAGTGACCGTCTCGGGTGTTAAAAGCGGTCTTCCATTCGTCACCCTCTCGAATTCGTACCAAGTTATACGCACCCCGCAGATCCAACTTCATAAAAACCTGAGCTCCCCTCAGTCTGTCAAAGAGCTCTGAAATTAAAGGTAACGGGTATTTGTTCTTTATTGTGATTGCGTTGAGACCCCTGTAATCTATGCAGGGACGCAAATCACCCTCTTTCTTCCGAACAAAGAAAAACCCAGCTCCCGCGGGAGAGACAGACTTACGAATGAACCCCTTCTCTAAACTCTCTCTTATATAGGTTGACATGGCCTCCGACTCAGGTATTGACAGGGTGTAAACTCTGCCCTTAGGTGGAACCGAACCTGGGATAAGGTCTATGGCACAGTCATACGGCCTATGGGGTGGAAGAACCTCAGCACCCTGTTTGGAGAACACGTCAGCAAAATCCAAATAGTGTGTAGGTATGGGAGAGAGATCAGTTGATGCAACCGCAACGACCTTAGGCGGTAAGGGAAGACATCGGGACTGACATTTCGAACCCCAACTAATAATGCTGTCGGATTCCCAGTCAATTAGAGGAGCATGAGTCCGAAGCCATGGGAGACCCAGAAGGACGTCGTCTATACCCTCAGGCAAAACAAGAAAAGAAATCTCCTCTATGTGACCCTGAGACAGGGAAAGGCGCAAGGGAACTGTCCTCAATGTAATGGAGTTAGACAACATAGTCCCATTAACAACACGGACAGGAATAGGCGCCTCTAACATGATAGAGGGAATATTGTGCCTCTTTACAAATCCTGAGGACACAAAAGTCTCATCAGCTCCGGAATCTACAAAAGCCATAATAGGCCATGTATTCTCAGAGAATGAGAGCTGACCTGGGATACTACACTTAGAGTGTGCAGAAGACGTCTCTAGTAACCCCCTCTAATGGTTATTAGGCCTGGGAGTTTCCCTGATGACTAGGACACTTGTTGGCATAGTGCCCAGCCTGACGACATACGTAACATATAGGAGGATCAGACTTGCGTAGTCTGGAGGAAGCATGACCTAACTCCATAGGAGTGGGAGATGTTTCAGATGCTGAGGAAGATGGTGGGGGACCCTCAACAACTGGAATAGACCGATGCTTAGGGCGTGAGGAAGAGACCTCGAGTCTACGTTCCCTATGGCGCACATCGATCCTCGTTGCTTCTGTGATCAAGTCCTGCAGAGAAGCAGGGACCTCACGAATAGCAAGAGCATCCTTGACATAGTCTGCCAACCCTCTCCAGAAGATAAGAATCAACACCTTCTCTGGCCAATCTAGTTATGCCACCAGAGTTCTAAAAGCAATGGCATAAGAACTAGTGGATAACGAACCCTGATATAGATCTAACAGTCTCAAGGCCGCATCATGGGTAACCTGTGGACCCATGAATACCGCTTTAAGAGCATCAAGAAAGTTCTTGATGTCTCAGAGTAACCACATCAGAGTGCTCCCATAGGGGATTCGGCCATTCTAAGGCTTTGTCCTGAAGTAAGGACATGTTAAAGCCTACTCTGGACCTCTCCGTAGAGAAGCGAGAAGAGTTGACCTCTAGGTGTATCTGACACTGACTAATGAAACCACGACATGATCTGGCATCGCCAGAATATCTGTTTGGCAGAGCAAGTCGAGGATCATCTGCAGATGTCACCATGGTCTGAGGTTTATCCTCTATACTCTTGAGCCGTGACTCAAGTACTTGTATGTAACGGTGTAACTGCTGATATTCTGCCATAACTGCCAGACCTTTGGCTCAGTCCTAATGTTACGGGGACTGTCTGATAATAAAAACCGAAGGGATATCAGACAGTCAGGGTCCACGTTGCAAACTCTCTGCTGCAGACTATGGCAGAGGATAAGGGGTATCTTGTACTACGGAAGCAGTACTGACACTGATACGTCTCAGTGACACTAGAGCCAATCACGGCGTGTACTGTTAAAGTCACAGCGACTACCGTATTTAGCATTAACATAAACGGGATAGATTAATGAGTGAGAAAGAGTATATAAGTGTGCCGCTGTAAATAGTAGTAGCACAAGTGCAGAGTGCAATACCTCTGTTAAACTCACAGAGGCATATAGTTAGGAAATAAAGCAATTCCTCCCTTACTCGCAGGGTGTGTGGTATGGTCTCTGTTAATGATCACAGAGACAAAAGCAGTGAGTGTGAAATGGCACCTACCTAGGTCCGTTCCTCTAGTGGTGCCAGGAGACGGACAGCAGCGTAAGCCGCACAAAGCTCCTACCTGCGTTCGCTCCACTAGTGTGTGAGGCCCAGCCGGACCATGTGCCTCAGGCACCTGCCTATGTCCGCTCCACTAAGATGTAAGGATACGGACCGCAGCCAAAGCTGTAAGGAACAAGAACGCTACCCTGCCAGTAGCGCTCACCTAGCATAGACAGAGAGATGCCTAGAGGGACGTGCACAGAGTGTCTACTCTCATGCATGAACCAAGAGGACTGAGCGCCGGGCGGCGTGCGTCAGGGTCTTATATAGACTCTGTGCCTCATCCAAGATGGAGGACACCAGAGCTAATCGGCTGCCAGAACGACAGCAATGACGTCACGCTGGCCTATCACTGAGAAAAGCGTCACAAACACATGACCAGCGACCAATCGGCATAGAAGGTGTCAGAGACATGTGACCACGTGTCACAAGCACATGACCAGTGGCCAATCAGCTTAGAAGGTGTCAGAGACATGTGACCTCGTGTCAGCGATGATGTCACCCGCACATGTGCAATGGCTCCAAGATAGGACTTAGTCTCCAGCACTTCCACATGTGCAGAAGCAAGAAATCCAAACATAGTCTCCAGTGCTCGCACATGTGCAGTAGCAAGAAATCCGAACATATTCTCCAGTGCCACAGCAACCGTAACACACATGTTTTGTTTTGGATTGCATATGAATAAATTATATTATCTATGCCATTTAGTGGATTGCTGAGTTCCGTATTAGGAATGATCGAATACCTCAAATATTTGGCTGTGCCCATATTCGACGAATAGGTCGCCATTATTCAACTATTTGCGAATATTCGATGCGCAATGTAAGTCTATGGGAAACCTGAATAGTTGCCGAATAGCAACTATTCGGGCTTCCCATAGACTTACATTGCGCATCGAATATTCACATAGCGGCGACTAATTCATTGAATATTTGCGAAGCCGAATATTGCCGAATATTTGTGATATTCGATCATACAGCTTATAAGATTGGCGCTGTCACCGTCTGATTAACCCAGTATAGGTTTACTCCTTAATGCTCCCCTGATGAATGGTATATATGATATTCGATCATCCCTATTCCTTATCTTTGCTTTTTATACCCATGCACCCTCAATACCCGGGGTGCTGTGTAACTGCTCTATCTCCTATCTTTCAGACAGTTCATCAATATATTGTGACCATACAAGCCCTTTAAGGCAGCAGGTTGTGAACACGCAAGAGCAAGAATGAGAAAATTACAAAGGAACCAGGGGATGTAACAACAAGTGATCACCGTTACCAAAGTTCAAATATTGTAACTAATGGGAAAACACATCGATGATATATTATTTATCTAAAAACAAAATTAAGCAACCTAACAGTAAACAATTACTTATGTATTTTTCTTTTTTTTGTGTTCTTTGCAAATGAATAATTTGGGCATGACAGCAAAAGCTTACAATGTGGAGGCGTCTTTTTATTTTCATTCTCAAAATGAGAAGCAAAGTATTATACAACTTCAAAAAATATACCAAGTACTGAAGATTCTTCCCTGCTGAGACACCATAAGATGCCCATGGCAATATGAGATTAACTACATGTGCTGAGGTTATGTGGAGATAAGGAGGATGGGGTAGAAACATTTGCAGATCATTCTTACAATCAGTAGCCTGCACAACTGCTCCTGGATGAGCTCCAGGGCTTCTAGTCCCATACTGAGCGGTATCATGCATAAATCACCATTTTTATTGTTGATAAAAAAAAGTAATTGATGTGATTAATCATACTGTGCCAGAAGCAAACTTTTTTTTTTTTTTTACATGTAAGATACTAATAATTAACATGCTACAAATTGAATAATAGAAAGCTTTATTACTGTACATTTTAGGCAAACTACCACATGTCTGAGTTGACAGCTTCTAGTGATTAATGTGCTTACAAAGCTACAAACTGCACCACCTATGTATTCCAATGTGAAGTAGGTGACAAAATATGAGTATCAGCTGATCAATTAAATGTACTTTATATCTTTAGTCACCCATCATGAACTCATTACCAACTTTTTCCTCAAAAATGTACAGAGTAGTGGTGAGTATAATTAGAGGAATTTTACTTTTCGTCATTGATTTAGCTATAAACATAAAATGGTCACATATTTATTCTAAAACACATTATTATACTATGCCCCCTAAAAAAAACACCACCACTCAATCTGACCCTAAGTAAAATAGTGCTACATGCTGTACAGCTAAACAAAATAATAACCACACTATACCACATGAAAAAAAATCAGCCCCATAATGCCCTTACACAAGAAAACTAACTACCCTTTGAAGACCTAAACTGAAAAATTAGCCACATTGTGCATAATATATTCGAAAACCTAGCTAAATGTATGCACCAGGGAAAGCTCACTATGTTATGGAGAAATCTGAAACTTGATGAACCTATGACTTTCTTCAACTTCTATAACTATGTAACATACTTTAACATTACCATAGGCCCACATTCACTGAAAAAGGCATTTAAGGCTTTAACTGGTATGCTACTGAATATTGTTAATTTAAAGGGAAATTATAATTAAAAATTACCTATTGTTTAAATCAAGCTTTTATGTTAGATGTACACCGTGTGCAGAATTATTAGGCAAGTTGTATTTTAGATGATTTTTTTTATTATTGATCAACAACTATGTTCTCAATCAACCCAAAAGACTCATAAATATCAAAGCTTAATATTTTTGGAAGCTAGAGTGGGTATTTTTTAGATTTGGCTATCTTAGGAGGATATCTGTTTTTACAGGTAACTATTACTGTGCAGAATTATTAGGCAACTTAATAAAAAACGAATATATTCTCATCTCACTTGTTTATTTTCACCAGTTAAAACCAATATAACTATAATATAAAATTTAGAAATAAACATTTCTGATATGCAAAAACAAAACCCCCAAAAATAATGACCAATATAGCCACCTTTCTTTATGATGACACTCAACAGCCTATCATCCATAGATTCTGTCAGTTGCTTGATCTGTTTACGATCAACATTGCGTGCAGCAGCCACCACAGCCTCCTAGACACTGTTCCGAGAGGTGTACTGTTTTCCCTCCCTTTTATGAGGGACCACAGGTTCTCTATGGGGTTCAGATCAGGTGAATAAGGGGTCCATGTCATTATTTTTTCATCTTTTAGTCCTTTACTGGCCAGCCACGCTGTGTGAGTAGTTGGATGCATGTGATGGAGAATTGTCCTGCATGAAAATCATGTTTTTCTTGAACGATACCGACTTCTTCCTGTACCACTGCTTGAAGAAGTTGTCTTCCAGAAACTGGCAGTAGGTCTGGAAGTTGAGCTCCACTTCATCCTCAACCCGAAAATGTCCCACTAGTTCATCTTTGATGATACCAGCCCATACCAATACCCCACCTCCACCTTGCTGGAGCTCTATGCCTTTTACTGATCGAGCCTCTGGCCCATCGATCTGGCCCATCAAGAGACACTCTCATTTCATCAGTTCATAAAACCTTTGAAAAATCAGTATTAAGATATTTCTTAGCCCAGTCTTGACGTTTTATCTTATGTTTCTTGTTCAAAGATGGTCATTTTTCAGCCTTCCTTACCTTGGCCATATCCCTGAGTATGGCACACCTTGTGCTTTTTGATACTCCAGTAACGTTGCAGCTCTGAAATATGGCCAAACTGGTGGCAAATGGCATCTTGGCAGCTTCCCGCTTGATTTTCCTCAATTCATGGGCAGTTATTTTGCGCCTTTTCTGCCCAACACGCATCTTGCCACCCTGTTGGATATTTGCCACGAAATGCTTGATTGTTTGGTGATCATGCTTGAAACGTTTGGCAATTTCATGAATGCTGCATCCCTCTGCAAGACATCTCACAATTTTGGACTTTTCAGAGCCCGTCAAATCTTTCTTCTGATCTATTTTGCCAAAGGAAAGGAAGTTGCCTAATAATTAAGCACACCTTATATAGGGTGTTGATGTCATTAAACCACACCCCTCCTCATTACAGAGATGCACATCACCTGATTTACTTAAATGGTAGTTGGCTCTCAAGCCTATACAGCTTGGAGTAGGACAACATGTATAAAAAGTATCATGTGATCAAAATACTCATTTACCTAATAATTCTGCACACACTTTATGTCTTAAAAAATGTTATTTTCTTTACATATCACAATCTGTTTTAATAATACACTACAATTCAAAAGTTTGGGTTCACCCAGACAATTTTGTCTTTTCTATGAAAAAAATCATACTTTTATTTTTCAAATGAGTTGCATAATGAATAGAAAATATAGTCCAGACATTGACTATGTTAAAAATAATAATTTTTACTTGAAATAAAGATTTTCTCCTTCAAACTTTGCTTTCATCAAAGAATGCTCCCTTTGTAGCAATTACAGCTTTGCAAACCTTTGGCATTCTAACTGTTAATTTGCGGAGGTAATCTGGAGATATTTCACCCCATGCTTCCAGAAGCCGCTCCCACAAGTTGGATTGGCTTGATGGGCACTTTTTGCGTACCATACGGTCAAGTTGCTCCCACAACAGCTTATTAGGGTTGAGATCTGGTGGCTGGGCTGGCCACTGCATTACAGATAGGATACTGCCTTCTTCTTCCTTAAATAGTTGTAGAACATAAAAAACACTTTATAATAATCACCTAGGAGGTTGCTCTAGTGCAGACAGGTTAAATGGGTGCTACCGTTCTCCAGGACTGGCGCCTCATCTTTCGGCCATCTTTGTTCTCCTTCTTCTGAAGCCGGCATGCATGATGCGTCCTATGTCATAAACACTCGCCGGCACTGAGGTTTTGTGTGTGGTCAGCGAGTGTGTATGACGTAGGACACGTCATGCACACAGGCTTCAGAAGGAGGACAAAAATGGCCGAAAGAGGAGGTGCTGCCACTGGAGAACAGAGACGCCTTTCTAACTCACCTCGATCTTTTTAGGTAAGTATTATAAAGTGATTTTTACGTCCTAAACAGCCTGGGTCTGGGCTCTAATATACAGCATGTTAGAATACTGTTACAGCACCCTGGGATATGCTACCTGAGTGGTCTGCAGGATCCTAAGGCATTCTGGAACACCCTCTGCTGACAACCCACATTTCACACACAGGTAGGGGCACATTCCCTGAGAACTGGGTGCAGCATGGATAGGGTTAACAGTGTGCAGATGTGAGAACCAATCCCTTATCTGTTAGCCTGGGGAAGGGGCATGGCTTGTGGGAAGAAACAGGGGTTGCTAGGCAGAATAGGCAGAGGAATATACGACGGTTGAAGGAGTGACAGTTGAAAGTAGTCAGTGAGTGAGAAAGGTGTAAGGATTGTGAGGAGACCTCAAAGGGTAACTAGGAGGTAATAGCCTAAGGGTAGACAGAAGATCCCAGGTACTACGCACAATGGGGTACTGGACCCCAGAGTAGACGACAGCTCCAGGATACCACACCACCCATAGGCTCAGGGACACAGCCACATATATAGGACCCGGGAGAGGGCACTGAGAAGTAGCCTACCCCACAAGGGACCATGAGGCTTGTCATACTGGGCAAGGAAACACAAAGGAGCGAAGTGCCGCCGGTCACCAACAGCTTCAGGCAAGGGGACCATCGGCTCTGCATGTGCACGGAGGGCTCAACTGGGTCTTAAGTTAGCACCGTGACAGAGGAAAGTCAGTTGACCAGCTGTACCAAACTACACTTGCGACATCCAGTGAGTAAATACCGGTTAATCTGCAAGAACTGTGTCGTGACTATTAATTGCGCACCACAAGGTGCAGCACACCTACATGGGACTTAAGCCCTTACTGAAGGAAGGCGAGAACACACTTGCTGCTATACCATCTGTCCCTAAAACCACAGCAGGGGCGAGACATTTTATTTCCGCAACCTGCCAGTGCCGTCACGAGTGACATATAAAATAACCCTGTTACCGAGGGCCCCCCAGGTCACGGAACTGAGTATGGCCACCTGTGATGGTGATTCCCATTATCCACCACTTGGAATAGAGTATCCCAAGGGCCTGGGGCGTAGCAGCGCTCTACACTGTATATAAGAGCCCACTGGTGGTGGCCACAGTTTATAGGCCCCAAAATTGGTAACAGGTTCCCTTTAATCTTTTCCTTTTATTTGCCAGTATCAGATATGGCTTTTTCTTTGCCACTCTGTCCTGAAGGCCGCCAGCATCCCGGAGTCACCTCTTCACTGTAGACGTTGACAGTGGCATTTTGCGGGTACTGTTTAATGAAGTTGCCAGTTGAGGACCTTTGAGGCAGCAATTTATCAAACTAGAGACTCTAATGTACTTGTCTTGTTGCTCAGTTGTGCAGCGAGCCCTCCCACTTCTCTTTCTGCTCTGGTTTGAGCCTGATTGTGCTCTCCTCTGAAGGAACTAGTACACACCATTGTAGGAAATCTTCAGTTTCTTGGCAATTTCTCGCATGGAATATCCTTCATTTCTAAGAACAAGAATAGACTGTCGAGTTTCAAATGAAAGTTCTCTTTTTCTGGTCATTTTGAGAGTTTAATGAAACCAAATGTAATGCACCAGTTTCTCAATTAATGCAAAGGAAGTTCAGTTTTATAGCTTCTCTAATCAGCAAAACTGTTTTCAGCTGTGCTAACATACTTGTGCAAAGGTTTTTAAGGGATTTATAAACATCTATTAGCTTTATAACACAATTAGCAAGCACAATGTAACATTAGAACACTGGAGTGGTGGTTGTTGGAAATGGGCCTCTATACAACTGTGTAGATATTGCATTACAACCAGATGTTTGCAGCTAGAATAGTCATTTACCACATTAACAATATATAGAGTGTAATGACGCATTGTTCCTTAGCGACCAGTGGCCCTGATGGTGATAACACGCTGGGTATAAAGGGGTTAATACCAGCTTTATATTCTCAGATGGTACTAAGCCTGAAATTCATGATGTCACGCCAAATTAGACATGGCCACCATGAATTTCTAGTAAACAGTGAAAAAAAACCACGAAACAGAGACATTTTTTTTTATTAGAAATAAAACAAAAAAAAACATTTAGCGGCTCCATCTTTATTATAAAAAAAATCCATAGTCCGACATAATCCACAGGGACAGCAATGTCAGCTTCATCACTCTGTACAGACACAGGCTATACAAATTGAGAAGTAGAATGGGCCATGTCAGCTCTGCTACATCACTCTGTACAGAGCGAGAAACAGGCTGACAGTGAGGGTATGATTGCACTTGCATCTCACAATGCATTACCCCGTAAAGCCTGACGCTCTCAGGACAGGATCAAAATACATGCAGCTGACTGCTCCTGTCAGGAGATTGTGCGCCGTGATGTGATGTGACACTCGCACAGGGACAATCAAAGTTCAGTTAACATGACCTTTTGATGACATCATAGTCATGTGACCAGTCTGCAACCAATGAGGTAATACAACATTCAAACCTGACTGGTCACATGGCCATGACATCACAGAAGGTCTTTTAGGCAGTGCTGGTTACTGGGCGACACAGTAATGATCGGACTCGGAAGCAGAAGCGGCCGGGAGACAGAGTCTGCAGGACACATTGCGGGACCTGTAAATATAATTATAATGACAATGTTTATTATTAACTATATTCTTTATTTTACTTCCCCCCAGCCCCATCCCTTATCTGTAAAGCCCAAGTTCGGTAATTGGGTGCCAGTTTGCATTATCGCATATCATTTCAGACTCTCCCCTACCGTGGAAAGCTTCAAGAGGAACCTCAAGACCCATCTCTTCCAACAAGCCTACAACCTACAATAACCCTCAGTCCAGTACACCACTGTGCAACCAGCTCTGTCCTTACCTATTGTACCATCACCCATTCCCTATAGACTGTGAGCCCTCACGGGCAGGGTCCACTCTCCTCCTATACCAGTCTGTTATGTACTGTTAATGATTGTTGTACGTATACCCTCTTTCACTGTAAAGTGCCTTGGAATAAATGGCGCTATAAAAATAAATAATAATAATAATAATAATAATAATTATCTCGATCTCGATCCCAATCTTTACAAAATGTTTACAAAACAATCGGGTGAGGCTCCCGATCATCAGGGAGATCGCCCATCACTACTTACAAACCTATTCTCAATAAAGAAATCACTTAAATTGGACCTGCCTGAAAAAGTGACGTAGACCTAGAGATTCTTAAAAGCTAGATATCATGCTGCGATCCAATGAAATTCAGGAACAAATGAGAAACAAAGTAATGGAGATCTTTCAGTCTGGAAAAGGTTATAAAGCTATTTCTAAAGCTTTGGGACTCCAGCAAACCACAATATGAGCCATTATTCATAAATAGCAAAAACATGGAACAGTGGTGAACCTTCCCAGGAGTGGCCGAGTGACCAAAATTACCCCAAGAGCGCAGCATTGACGCATCAAAGAGATCACAATAGACCCCAGAACAACATGCAAAGAACTGCAGGCCTCACTTGCCTCAGTTAAGGTCAGTGTTCATGACTCCAGCATAAGAAAGAGACTGGGCAAAAAAGGCCTGTATGGCAGAGTTCCAAGATGAAAACCACTGTAGAGCAAAATTAATATAAAGACCCATCTCAGTTTTGCCAGGAAACATCTTGATCATTTGGAGTAGCCTAGTCAAAGTTCTGACCTTAGTCCAAATGAGATTCTTAGACATGACCTTAAGAAGGTGGTTCATGCTCGGAAACCCTCCAATATGGCTGAATTACAACAATTCTGCAAAGATGAGTGGGCCAAATTCCTCAAGATCGTTGTAAAAGACTCATTGACAGTTAATGCAAATGCTTGATTGCAGTTGTTGCTGCTAAGGGAGGCCCAACCAGTTATTATGTGTAGGGGTAGCACAGAGCTCTGTAGGTTTGGATTTTTTTCCCCCTAATAATAACAACATTCTATTATAAACTGCATTTTGTGTTCCCTTCTGTTATTTTTGTCTAATATTTTAATTTTTTTTGTTTTCTTAAACATTTCAACAAGAATTAGAAATCAGGGGTCAAACACTTTTCCACACCTCTTCATAAACACATGTTTTATCAATGCCACATCATGTTCATGTGAAATAGCATTGCATATCTGGGATAGAGTCATACCAAGCACATCATGTAATTGTTTTGATTGGTTATTATTGCATTTTTGACAAAGGTGCAATTCTGCTGTTTTTTTGTTTTTTGATTTTTTTTTTCTTTATGGCATTTACCATATTGATGAGTTATTTTTTTAATTTTCACAGATCACACTTTTATGGATGTCGCAATACCAAATGTAATTTCTTATTTTATATTTTTGTAATATGAAAAGCAGGAGATTTAAAAGTATTTTTTTTTAATCCTTAATTCTTTTGTAAAACTTTACTTAATTAGCTTTTACTCTTTATTTTAGTTCCTTTCGGGGACTTGAACCTGTAATTCTTTGATCGGCATTGCATTAAACAGTATAGTAAAATGACCGATCTCCAATATAGCTAAAAAAAGGATGGAATTTGCAGATATGCAAAAGTGGAAATTACATTTCAGAGAGAACTGTGGTCAGTGGAACAAATCCCCACTCTATATCATAGTCAGAAATTGAGAGCAATATTAAAGCTGTTTAAGGCTATGTTCGCACATTGCGTTTTTTTCCGCGTTTCTGCAGCGTTTTTAGCAGCAGCGTTTTTGCGATAAAACGCATGCGTTTTTGATTGCCAGCAAAGTCTATGGGAAAAGCAGAAATCCTGTCTGCACTTTGCTTTTGTTTCTGCAGCGTTTAATTTGCATATTTGTGGTCAAAAACCATGCTGAAAAAAAAGCAGCATGTCAGTTGTTTTTGCCATTTCTGCAGCGTTTCCTTAACATTGGAGTCAATGAGAAATGGCAAAACGCAACCAAAATCAACTTTCCTGCGTTTTTCATGCTTTTTAGCTGCTTTTCCATTGCGTTTTTGGCTTCAAAAACGCATGCTTTTCTGGCATAAAATTAAAGGGTTATAATGTTCCTTTACACACAAACAAAAACCGAAACTTTAAATGATAAAAAGTATTAAACTTTACCTATTTTTCTGTTAAAATGTGCATAACCGCTATTATTTCATTAAAATTGATAATGTTCCATATATTTTTAATAAAAGTTAATTTTATCCTTTTTTTCTCTTTTTTCATTCTTTTTGACTATTCCAACTTTATTTCTCAGTGTCTTGATCTACAAAACGCATCTGCAGAAACGCAGGTGAAAACGCAGGTAAAAAGCGCTGAAAACGCACTAAAAACGCGGTAAATACGCATGCGTTTTTAGCGCTAAAAAATGGCCAAAAGCCATTTGGTCAAAAACCAAGGGAAGGAAAACGTGCAGAATAAACTGCAGGTACTCCGACGCAACGTGCGCACATAGCCTTACAGCCTTGATTGGAGTTTGCTTTCCTTTCTGTTGTTGCAGGTAACTTCCAAATCTGTAACCTGACATTGTATATTTAGGAAAGACATTGGGAAAAGGTTAAATCAAAGGTTTTACTTAATGTTTAATATTTTAAATCTGTTTGTATACTAAGAGACAGAGAAGGGAAGTGTTGACACAAACAACAAAAATGTTCACGAATACCAATCAAATGAGTCAACTAAGTTAAATAGCACACATAATCAGGTATATTGAAATTGACAAAAGCTGTGGAAGCATTACAGGATGAGAAAGTCCAGGCAGAACTCCAAGTATCATCCATGAAAAATGCATAAGGAAAAAAAAATGTGTTTTTTAATGGTGAATGCTATATTTTGTAAGACAGGAATAGAAAGGTAACCTTACTCGTCAACTGGTGATGGCATCAATTCAAATGAAAAATGTCCCTTTGTTTTAAAAAAAAGGTCCTCAAACAACAAACTCGTTTGCTGCTTATTTTACAAAAAACTATTGGAAACACCGTAAATAAAAACAATTTTTTTAATAAATAATTAAAAGTAATGTACTTCTTGGTACATCAAAAATGCAAAAAATTAAAATATAACCAAACTATTCGGTAATCACTTATTAAGGATTGCTCAAAGATTTTTAAGAAGCTCCAAGGATCCACTTCACCAAAAAAGTATGGGAGATGTTTTCTGTATTTTGGGGTCTAGGTGTGAGTGTTAGACAAAGACGATAAAGGTAGCAGTAGTGGAGTTGAGAAACAAATGATACAAAGCAAAATAAAAAAATATGTAAAATACATCTGCACACAAATTAATGTCCCCAGAAATAACTTGTAAATAGATTTGTTACCTAGAATAGGAGTTTGGCACCTTAATTACCATATTTTTTTTGTTTTGTTTGGTTCCTAACCCAACTACTGTTATTGTTTTATGAAAAACTGTTCCACAATGAACAATATGAAAGCCCTTTACAATTAATTTCTAATGACACAGTGGAAAGACGCTGCTACTTTCAGGATTCTGTTCTACAGCACCGCACTTCAAACACAAGTATTCAAGTTAAGAAAGAGATGACTCGACACTATCTTGGAAAGAAGTGAGTGTAAGGCTATGTTCACACAGGACGTTTTTGCAGCGTTTTTTTCCTGACCAAAACCTAATCTTGTGACAGGATGTCTCCTGGGAGACATCTGCAGTTTTGGTGCATTTTTTGTGTTATTTTTACAGCTTTTGTTTATGTAATGTCAAGAGCAGCAAGGGTTCAACAGTGGCTGGGCCGGGCTGAGATTGACCCGGATCCGGCAGTCGTGTAGTAAAAAAAAAAAAGGTAGAAAAAAAAAAAGTAAAGCAGGGATTGTAGTGGCAGGGAGAAAACATTTGCAAGCTCACTAACCAAGCCGTTCACGCCCACTAACCCAGCTGGTCATGCCCACTAACCTGGAAAGAGCCCATACATTCTAGCTTCATCCGTACCTGCTTCCGCGGCTACTCTTACTTCTGGTGCGGCTCATTAGCCTCATGTATATTCACTGCTTCCCCCTTCCCCCCTGGAGTCTGTGGGTCTATTTTCCAGGAAAATAAATACATAAATAAATTTTTAAAAAAATGACGTAGGGTCCCCCCATATTATGATATCCAGCACAGATAACGCTTGCAGCCCCCAGCTGTGGGCTTTATCTTGGCTGGATATCAAAATAAGAGGGACCCCATGCTATTTTTTAAAAGACTGACCCACACATCCAACAAGTGTGGACAGGTTCTAGCTGAAAACACATAACTACAAAACATATACGGCTGCACACTAAAATGCTGAAATGTCACTATCTGGGTTAAAACCTCCATGTCTGGCCATCTAGACTCCTGCTATAAAGGGGAGTGAACACAACCTTGTTAAAGGGTGCAGTGCTCAATTAGAAAGAGATGCACTATAAATATACAAAAAGATTGACCCGCACATCCAACAAGTGTGAACAGATCCTATCCGAAAACACATAACTACAAAACATATACGGCTGCACACTAAAATGCTAACAATGAATAAGGGAACTCTGGTACTGTATTACTGCTATATGAATATTTGAAAAAAGAGATATTTAGCATATGTATTGGTCAATGCATGTGAGCTCAGTCACCACGGCAAGGTAATCTCTGTAAACCAGGAACCTAACTTGAAATGCCACTATCTGGATTAAAAACCTCCATGTCTGGGCAGCTAGACAAAAACCTAACTGAAATGCCACTATCTGGGTTTAAACCTCCATGTATGGGCATCTAGACTCCTGCTATAAAGGGGAGTGAACACAGCCTTGTTAGTATTTTAGTTCAAAAGTTCAAAACTGTGTTACCCTTTTGCTTGATACTGTAATATAATTTTTTTCCCTTGTGGATTTTACTATATAGGCAAAATGATAAGACAACTATTTGCACGATTTAGGAAACAATGACAATCAACTGAAACTGGAAAAGGATCATTAAGGTTATTAAAACATATAAAAGAAGGCCATGCACTGAGGTTTGTAGAGTTGGAAGAAGTGTGACACCAAGAAAAGGGAGGTGATAATCACAAATTTGTTAAAGAGAAGCTCAGGGGATTTTAAAACAGATGCACTTGGTTCTTTGGGGTTAAATGACAATAACAATCTATCTCCTATATAATTTAATTCTTTTATTTGTCCATCATTGCAAATCAGCAATTTTTATCTTTGTACTCACTTTGTATGCCGTAAATGATGTTAGAGAATAGGAGTTTAAAATGCAAACTACCTATGTCATCTCTTGTTCACAGACTGCATTGAAGTGCCGCCAAACGCGAAATGGTCATTGTCTGTTTGTTTATGCACCTGCTGTACTCATCTCACCTACTACCCCCAGGATAATGATGTTTTAAAGAAACTGGAATAAAGGAAACTTTTATACTTCTACCGGTGGTTAGCTTTGACTAACTAGAACGTCCCACATGGACACCTCGAACATTCACCTATTCACCCTTTCACCACAATCCCGTCATGTTTTACCATTCATGGTTGATGTAACGTTCCCCTTTCAAACAGATGTTTTACAACCTTACATCTAACCTGTCACAAAAGATAAATTATTTATTTCCTGCCTTAGTTGGCAATATTGTGAAAGCACTGCACTGAATAGTACGAATAACGAGAAAAGTGGTTGACTGCATAATTTGGAGTAGACACTGAAAAGTGACAAGTCCTGTAAACCTAATTCACTAGCAAATCTACAGCAGGCACTCATAAGTAACAATACCTAGAAATGTGTTTCACTGCCTAATTTGGAGCTGGCAGTAATACGTAGCAATACCTAGAAATGTGTTTCACTGGCTAATTTGGAGCAGGCAGTAATATATAGCAATACCTATTTAGATCATTCATTGCCAACTCTTAGGGTATGTGCGCACGTTGCTTTTTACCTGCTTTTTACCTGCTTTTTTGCTGCTTTTTCTTCTGCGCTATTTAATGCCAAAATGGATGTGTTCTTCTATTCAAGCAAAGTCTATGGGAATTTGGGTTTCTTGTTCACACTATGTTGTTCAAAATGCTGCCTTTTTGAGGCAGAACTTTGGTCAAAAACTCAGCTTTGCAGGGCAAAACCCAAATGGCAAAAACAATTGACATGTTGCTTCTTTGAAAAGCTGAGTTTTTGACCAAAGTTCTGCCTCAAAAAGGCAGCATTTTGAACTGCATAGTGCGCACAAGAAACCCAAATTCCCATAGACTTTGCTTGAATAGAAGAACACATCCATTTTGGCATTAAACAGCGCAGAAGAAAAAGCAGCAAAAAAGCAGGTAAAAAGCAGGTAAAAAGCAACGTGCGCACATACCCTTAGCAGGCACTAACAAGTAGTAAGCCCTACTTTTATCATGAAATGCAGATTTGCGGCACACACCTTTCCCTACGCTGGATGTCTCTGTAGATAGGAGACTATCTGTCTTCTATCTATCGCAACTACCTATCATTAAACCCCTATCTAACCTAGCTGTCTAGCAGAACCAGCACCTTTCTTAATGTTTAACATTCACAAAATGGCGCCGGCGTTGCATGTCCGTATCTTATATGCGGACAGACATGTGACTTACACAAGCAATGACACAATCCCTTGTGACTAAACCTTGTGGATGTTTGTTGTGCCGTGATTGGCTGCAGGAACATATACAAAGAAAATGAAAAAAAATGGCTCCTCACGCCACTGGCTTCTCTTAAGTCCTCACCCCCTCCACTGATTTAACACATGCACCCATTCATCATACAGCCCTGCAATCCTGTTCAAAGCATAAAATATTATTAGAAAAGTATTTACAGAAAATGCGATCAGTGATCGAACAAAAACGAACATTGTCTACTTTTGGGGAAAGTGCTTGAGTTACCGAGCTTGAGACGAACAGGCTAAGGCTCATACCAAATTTGAATTTGGCGAACCTTTATCCAACAGGTTTGCTCATCTCTAATCAAAACCTCAGCTATTGTGCAATTATCTGAAGGAAATGCAGATTTGGTGCCGAAATTTAGAAACCAAATTCCAGCAGCAGATCTGCGTTTCCTGGCAAAAAAATCACATCAAGATTGCATCAATACTGCATTTATATGCGTTTTTTTGCCAGAAGATGCAGATTTGTGCAGGAATTTAGTGTATAAATTCCAGCACCAAATCTGCATCACTTGGCAAAAAAATGCAGTTTTCTGCCAGGAGATGCAGGTCTCATTGAACTCAATGAGTTCCCGTGAGGTGAAGTTACTGAGTTCAATGAGTTTACTAAAGGTAAGTTTACTTGCAGTAACAGGTGGAAGACTGTGGAAACCTCCAGCTGTGACTGCAGGTAAACTCAGTGATGTCACTTCTCACAGCTGCGGCTCAATAAGTGTCTACCTGAAGCTGCAGCAGGCGGTCACATTTTCTAACGTACCCACGCACTGCGACTTTAGTATGTAGCAGAGCCTGGATTGTAGTGGGACTCCATATGGATTACATCGGATCTGCAATGGTGTTTTGGGAGTTAATAAAGGAGTGAAAAAGTGTGTGTATTTTATTTAAAACAAAGGATTTTTTTGGTGTTTGTGTTTTATTTCTTTTCACTAACAACATTAGAAATGGGGGGTCTCATGTTCCCATCCACATTAGTAATCCAGGGCTTGATGGCAGCTGACAAATCACAGCTGTCATTAACTCCTGCATGGGGGCCAAATTCTCCCCGTCTCTGGCTAATCTAGTTATGGCTAGATGGGAGGAATTGGTCCTAAATGCTGACTCCAGTCTTTTTTTCTAACAGCCTAGTGTGGACAGGGCATTATATAGATGACCTAGTCATTATATGGAAAGGAACACAGGAGGAAGTCTCCAGTTTCATAAACAGCATTAATGTGAATGATTTCAACCTAGCTGTTACACATTTTTGGAATAAAAATTCAGTGAATTTTCTAGATGTTACACTAACAGCAGGTCTAGATAAAAATGACAAAAAAGTCTCTATCAGCCCCTACCGCAAAAGCACTGCCAAAAACACATTGCTGGCAGCGGATTCTTGCCATCCCCAACATGTAATAAAAAACATTCCCATAGGAGAGCTCATAAGGTATAAACGTAATTCTACTGACCCAAAAACATAAAAATGCACAGGAATCAGTTAATATGAGACTAAAAAACAGAGGCTATCCAAATTGGATGTTACAGAGAGCAACTAAAATAGTCAATGACATCGATAGGAAAGATTTAACAACAAGCAATAAAACAAAAAAACTACAACCTCCAAAGAAAAAAATCTTTTTTTTTCTACTCCATATAGCCTTCAGTATAACAATATAGTCTCTATTATAAAGAAATATATTCCAGTATTGAGCCAGGATCCAAAACTAAAACAAATGATTGCAGAAAACCAAATTTCTCATGTAGCAAAAAAGGCACCTACATTGCAGGATAAATTATCGCCAAGTCTGTATCTGAATTCTTCGCTGGAGACCAGCGATACCTGGTTGAAATTGAAAAGGTTTTTTAAATGTGGAAACAAAAGATGTACTTGTTGTCAATATGTACATAAAATTAATACATTTTCCTCATTTCATAATAAAAGGAATATCCTATTAACAGTTTTTTGAACTGTAACTCCACCTACGTTGTGTATTTGATTGACTGTACATCATGCTGTAAACAGTACATAGGTTGTACAATGGGAAAATTGAGAAAAAGAATCAGAAGGCACATTTCTGTTGCTATTAACCCTTCCACTTTCAACCCATCAGCGGTCTTCAGGCATTTTCAGGCACGATCTACCAGAGGGGGCGATAGAAAACGTAAACTACTTAACAGAGAATCCGCTTGGATTTTTTACTCTGGAAACTAGGATGCCAATAGGCTTAAATAATAGACAAGATCTAATCAGAATTTATTAAAACTCTAAAAATTATGATCCTAATGTTAATAACCATAGCCTGCTCTGTTCCAAGTTTATAAATATTTTCCAGAGCTAAAATTATATTGAAGGTGCATTGTTTTTTTGAGGTTTTGTTTTTTCTCTTTGCACATATTAATATGGTGAAAGTAATTTTTGTATATATAATCTGTTATATCATGTTTTGTAAAACATATAGAAAAATTACTGCTAGCGTATCAGCCTTTTTTAGGGTTAATA
The DNA here is from genome assembly GCF_048569485.1 of Anomaloglossus baeobatrachus. Classification (NCBI taxonomy): domain Eukaryota; kingdom Metazoa; phylum Chordata; class Amphibia; order Anura; family Aromobatidae; genus Anomaloglossus; species Anomaloglossus baeobatrachus. The sequence continues at coordinate 151,150,771 of NC_134357.1, forward strand.
CTTGTTTTTAAATAGTCAATGTTATAGGTGGATGCTCACAAGTGTGATCAGTTACGGATTAATGAAATTATAGCACCACCTACCTTAGGAGTTTTTCCTTCTTATATCCCAGTAAAATAGCAATGTGTATCATGGCAATGATAAAGGTTTAGCCAAAACGCGTCTTGCCGTGCGCTTTACAGCAGTAATTTTCTCATCTCTGCCTGTATTTGTACTATGCTGCTATGGAAAAAGATTTTTTAATCTACGTTTGAAATAAAGAAAAAGATTTTTTATTCATTAAAAGCCTGGCTCGCTGGATTTATCCTTCCTTCATATCAATTGCTGGCAAGAGCTCCTGCCATTTATCCGATGCTGAGCACCTATATGGAATAGCAGCCTGGGTAAGCTGGCATTTTTTCTTCTTTTTTCATTAACCCCTTATGTTACCTCGATTGTCACCGCACCAATCGAGATGAGCCATGTAACGCGCAGAAATTGTTACATCTAATGGAAGCAACAATTCTGACCTTTCCTCGGCTAGTGCCATCCTGTTAACACCAGCCCCCAACTGTCTGCTTTACCGTGGCAGGATATCAAAACTGAAGGGACTGTACATCTTTAATTCCCCTCAATTTTGATCTCCAGCCAGTGTAAAGCTCACAGGTGGGATCTACACCCTTCAGCTGTTCTTTTACCTGCACTGGCTATTAAAATATGGTGGAAGCCTAAGTAATTTTTTTTAATATTATATATTTCTGTTTACATTACTATACAGCAAATTGACTACAATTAATCACACATGCAGACACAGCATGTGGGCATATAAAGCAGTCTGCAGCCAATCACAGACACTGGCACAGAGGGTGGGCAAGGGAAGCAGTGAATATTGATGAATCTTAATTAGCTGGCTCAGAAGAATCTCTGACTGCAGTGTGATCCTATGGGAAACACCGGACAGCACGGTATATATATCTATCCTGCTCTTATTACCATTTAACTTCTATTTCCAGCCCCCTACCAATTATTACGGCCATTTTACAGCCCCTAACATTTCATCATCATTGACTTCTAAGTTCGCTTGTGAAATTAATTTTTTTTCCCCATGTTAGTTCGGCAAACCCGAATATACATGGTTTCGCTCATCAGTACTAATTTTTTTATACCACATAAGCATATTTAGGATTTCGGTTCTTCAGTCCCAAGTAAACAAAATTCGCTCATCACTACTAAGGTTTTTACACCACATAAGCATATTTAAGATTTCGGTTCTTCAGTCTCAAATAAACAAAATTCTGTTACTAGGAATGAGTTTTTAAAGATAGTAAACTAAAAAGTCTAGCAAATTCAGTGGAGTATCAGCCCCTATTCGGTCAAACATATGTGGAAAATACAATTACAGTTTTCATTCTGAACTGTCATTTTGAACTCCTTTATCACTGAGCCTGTTTTCACCTCCTTGACCAGCACAAATTTTACAATTCCGACCAGAGTGACTTTATGTTGTAATATTTCCATTGACTTTGAGACTGTTTTGTGACACATTATATTTCATAGACAAAAAAAGACTGACAGCACTCCCAAAATGCAGTCTGAACAGTGTAAAACTGACCATGACATAAAGTAACAAAAAGACAGTTCTACTCTCTGAAATGGTAATGCATGCAAACCAGGAATGTAGGAATATAGAAATGGATATTTTTGTATGCTAAATATCTAAATTTTTCTTAGACTTCCTTTAGCAGTAATGAATGTTTATAACCATACCTTCATGGTTTGCATGCTTTAGCATTTCAGAGATCAACTGTCTTTCGTTTACATTAAATTTCATGTTAGTTGTAAATTTTCTCTATGATTGTCAGTTATTTATGAAAATAATAATAAAAAAATAATTTGAAACTTTTGCAATTTTCGAATGTTTATGCCCTTAAACCAGTTAGTTATATTGACAATCAAAAGGGTAACAATGTTTTGAAATTTTGAATATCAGGCTCCATATAACACCATCCATTACAGCTTCAAAAATGAGACTACAATTATTTTATAGACAATCTTGGCCATCTCATACTGTACATACATTTGAAATGAAACTATTGCGCATATGATTATTTATGCAGATTCTTGTATTCAGATATAGCATTTTCACTGTTTTTCTCCTGCAGGTGGAAAAGTCTTTTTGTTCCTGTATACTGCAAATTATAACCTGCTTTCACATTTCCTAATAGTTCAGTGTATTATTAGATTGATTCCCAAGTGAAAGGTTACTGGTTTGAATCAAGGGGCAGCTATGAAGAAGATTTCCCAAGAAAACAGAAACATCATCATCCAACTCATCGATAGCCATCTCTCGACCAAGAAAATTGACATACTGCATCATGTGAGTGCCATGACATTGGAAAAATACAAAATGAAGTCTGTCCATCCATTCAAAAGTCAAGAGGTGTGCGTCAAGGCAAAATATTGGAGTCAACAAGTTGGCTCATTACAAGGTCTATCAGTTCTGGTGCAACAACCACGACAATGAAGGTGGCTGTTATGCTTTATTATAGTGAGATCACAGATATCCATGCAATAATCATGTGATGCACATTACACAAGTCTGGAGTGGTGGCCCAAAAAAGGTGAAGAAGCGTTGACTTTAATATCAACAGAAGAGACGTTAGATTTAGTTCCAAAAAAGTACAAAAACTGGACAGTATAAGATTGGAAATGGGTGATTTGGAGCAATGAGACAAGAGTGAATAGACTAGGCTCTGATGGGTGCAAATTGGTCTGGAAGATTCAAGGGAAGAAGAAGCTAACAGATTAAAAGATTGAATGAACTGTCAAGTTCAGTAGAGGTAACCGGATAATATGGGATAGTTTCACATCCAAATGCATTGGGTGTTTGATCAAGATCGATATTGTTCTCAATGCTCACCTATATGTGAGTATCCTACAAGACTAGCTACTTTGCACACTCAAGTACTATGGGTATGAAAAGGTCGAGACAGTGTTCCAGAAGGACAATGACCCGAAGAATACATTGAGATTGGCAAAGGAATGGCTCAATGATAATAAATTAGAGGCACTGGATTGACTCTCACAGTCCCCAGACCTCAAGCCAATTGAACACTAGTGGCTATAGTTGAAGAAAAAGCTGTAAACATATCCAAGTGAGTCGACCAGTATGCACTAATATTGGGAACATGTAGAAGAGACCTGCAATTAGCTTTCAGTCAAGATGGGATTTAATCTGATCAAGAGTATGGCCAGAAGGATTATTGCAATGTTGAAAACCAAAGGTAGATTTACAAAATATTAACAAAATAATATAAATTTAAATTCAGATTTTTAGGAACAAAATAACAACAATGCAGTGCATGGACAAGCATATGCTAAATAGTTGCAAGTTAAATATATGCATGAGATAGTTAAGATGATTGTCTATAAAATGTAGATAGACCCACTTTTAAAGCTCCAGTGGATGGTGAGATATGGAGTTTGAAATTCAAAAGTTTAAAACAATGTTACCCTTTTGCTCATCAGTTTATACAGTGCTGGCCAAAAGTATTGGCACCCCTGCAATTTTGTCAGAGAATACTCAGTTTCTTCCTGAAAATGATTGCAATCACAAATTCTTTGGTATTATTATCTTCATTTAATTTGTCTTCAATGAAAAAAAAAAAAAATATCATAAAGCCAAATTGGATATAATTCCACACCAAACATAAAAAAGGTGGTGGACAAAAGTATTGGCACTGTTTGAAAAATCTTGTGATGCTTCTCTAATTTGTGTAATTAACAGCACCTGTAACTTACCTGTGGCACCTAACAGGTGTTGGCAATAACTAAATCACACTTGCAGCCATTTGACATGGATTAAAGTTGACTCAACCTCTGTCCTGTGTCCTTGTGTGTACCACATTGAGCATGGAGAAAAGAAAGAAGACCAAAGAACTGTCTGAGGACTTGAGAATCCAAATTGTGAGGAAGCATGAGCAATCTCAAGGCTACAAGTCTATCTCTAAAGACCTGAAAGTTCCTGTGTCTACGATGCGCAGTGTCATCAAGAAGTTTAAAGCCCATGGCACTGTGGCTAACCTACCTAGATGTAGAAGGAAAAGAAAAATTGACGAGAGATTTCAACGCAAGATTGTGCGGATGGTGGATAAAGAACCTCGACTAACATCCAAACAAGTTCAAGCTACCCTGCAGTCCAAGGGTAAAACAGTTGTAAACCCGTACTATCCGTCGGCTCTGAATGAAAAGGGTCTTTATGGTAGGATACCCAGGAAGACGCCACTTCTTACCCCGAGACATAAAAAAGCCAGGCTGGAGTTTGCCAAAACTTACCTGAGAAAGTCCAAAACGTTTTGGAAGAATGTTCTCTGGTCAGATGAGACAAAAGTAGAGCTTTTTTGGAAAAGCCATCAACATAGAGTTTACAGGAAAAAAAAAGAGGCATTCAAAGAAAAGAACATGGTCCCTACAGTCAAACATGGCAGAGGTTCCCTGATGTTTTGGGGTTGCTTTGCTGCCTCTGGGACTGGACTGCTTGACCGTGTGCATGGCATTATGAAGTCTGAAGACTACCAGCAAATTTTGCAGCATAATGTAGGGCCCAGTGTGAGAAAGCTGGGTCTCCCTTAGAGGTCATGGGTCTTCCAGCAGGACAATGACCCAAAACACACTTCAAAAAGCACTAGAAAATGGTTTGAGAGAAAGCACTGGAGACTACTAAAGTGGCCAGCAATGAGTCCAGACCTGAATCCCATAGAACACATGTAGAGAGATCTCAAAATGGCAGTTTGGAGAAGGCACCCTTCAAATCTCAGGGACCTGAAGCAGTTTGCCAAAGAAGTATGGTCTAAAATTCCAGCAGAGCATTGTAAGAAACTCATTGATGGTTACCGGAAGCGGTCGTTCGCAGTTATTTTGGCTAAAGGTTGTGCAACCAAGTATTAGGCTAAGGGTGCCAATACTTTTGTCTGGCCCATTTTTGGAGCTTTGTGTGAAATCATCGATGATTTGATTTTTGTTTCATTCTCTTTTGTGTTTTTTCATTGCAAGCAAAGTAAATGAAGATAATAATACCAAAGAATTTGTGATTGCAATCATTTTCAGGAAGAAACTGAGTATTCTCTGACAGAATTGCAGGGGTGCCAATACTTTTGGCCAGCACTGTATCACACAAAATTATTAATAAGTAACATTTACCAGATTACCAGATATCTACTTTTCAAATGCCCGTATTTTGAAAAAAACAAAACAAAAATGTTAAAAAGTTAGAAGATGTTACGACGGGAATGGCAGATCAGGATAAGGTGGTAAATATCCCAATCTCCAGTCAGGGCCCACTGTGCTTCAGATGACAAAGGAGCTGCTGTCAACCCGAAAATTAGGCGGAGAATACAGAGCTGGGTGGCTCTGAAATAATAGGCGCCTGATCCAAGTTAAGTAACACTTGGATCAGGAGACTGTGAACCCTGTTAGTGTCACAGTGTCCACTCATCCAGCCCAGGAATTCCCTGTTGACTGCACAGGAGACCTGGGAATCGGTCTGTGTGTAGGGACATGTCAGACCGGACAACAACCCAGTTAGCGCTTCGGTGTACCTTTGGCGCTACACCAATCACATGTGCAGGGAACATGTCAGACCGGGTGGTGACCAGGTAGCATTAACCGGAAGACCGCCGCAAAAGTGCCCTGTCAGCCACATGTGTACCACACGTCAGACCGAGCGGTCCCCTGATTAACGTTTCTGGCCACCAGGGCTCTCATCTGGCCACGTGTGTACAGGACACGTCAGGCCAGGTGGTCACACCGGTAGCGTGACTGGGAAGCCGATATGAAGGAGACAGGTGGCGCAGCAGCCACAGCCCAGTTGACTCCACTGGTCTGCACTAGCAGGACTGGATGGTAGGAGGTGGAAGCCCGGCACCCGACCCTAACATGCTGAGCCACGGGTGTCTTGGCGTTAAAAGCACCGGACGCCTAACCCTGCCTACCGCTTCCAATCTATGGCTTATGCAGTAATGAGGCTTTAACAAGGAGGTGGGCTCTGTCTGAGCAAATATGAATACTGCACACCTCCATGTTGACTCCAGCCCCTTTTATAACCTGAGTCCGCCTCAAACCCAGGGTGGACCACTATGGCACCTCCAAGACCCAATAGTGGAGTGCCACATCATCAGTGACATCACCAGCAGCCTTCAACTGCCACTTCACTGATGACCTCATGGCTGACACGCCCCAAACACCTCACCAGTCATCGTCTGACAACCAATGGTAAGGTGCCGTGTCATAGGGACGGGCCTCCACTAGCAAGTCCGGAGTGGCCACATAATCAGGACATCTGATGTGTGTAGGCCTATCAGATCCTGCCACTTCACGGACATGCCAAGTGAGGTCCCTAAATTGGATTATATAATTTTTTGTGCAGTTTTTGCATATTGCAGGGATACCCTATATCTTGTGGAAAACTACAGTTTGGGCACATGGCAGAGCTTGTAATGACAAAAGCGCTATTTGAATTTTAGAGCGTTATTTTGAATGGAATAGATAGCAGACGCTATGTCGCATTAGCAGAGCCCCTGATGTGTCTTAAAATGGAAACTCCTCACAAATCATCCCCTTTTGGAAACTAGACACCTCAAAGAATTTATCTAGAGGTGTGCTGAGCACCTTGAACCCACAGGAGCTTCACAGAATTTTATAACAATGAGCTGTAAAAATTAAAATATAAATTTGTCCCACAAAATGTTACTTTAATCCCAAAAAATCACAAGGCTAACAGTAGAAAATAGACCATATTATTTGTTTTACAATTTTTCCAGAGTATACAGATACCGCATTTGTGGTGGAAACTACAGTTTTGGTGCACGGCAATGCTTTATAGGGAAGTAGCACTATTGGATTTATAGAGAGCCATTTTTGGCTGGAATAATTTGTGGACAACATGTCACATTTGAAGACCACCTGATATGCCAAAACAGCAGAATGCCCCATCAGAGAACCCATTCTGGTAACTACACCTCTCAAGGAATTAAGGGGGCTTTACACGCTACGATATCGTTAATATTTTATCGTCAGGGTCACATTGTTAGTGACGCACATCCGGCGTCATTAACAATATCGCAGCGTGTAATACTTACCAGCGACCTTAGGCGACCTCAAAAATGGTGAAAATCGTTCACCATGGAGAGGTCGTCCCAAACTCAAAAATCGGTAAGGGTTGTTTAGCGTTGTGGTTCATCGCTCATGCGGCAGCACACATCGCTGTGTGTGACACCGCAGGGGCGAGGAACGTCTCCTTACCTGCCGCCGGCCGCAATGCAGAAGGAAGAGGTGGGCGGGATGTTTACATCACGCTCATCTCCGCCCCTCCGCTTTGATTGGCCGGCCGCTTAGTGACGTTGCGGTGACGTTGCTGTGATGCCGAACGTCCCTCCCCCTTGAAGGATTGTTCGGCAGTCACAGCGACGCCGCCGACCAGGTAAGTATGTGTGACGCTGCGTAGCGATAATGTTCGCTACGGCAGCGATCACAAACAATCGCATGCGCGACGGGGGCGGGTACTTACATGCTCGCTATCGCTACAAATTGCTAGCGATATCGCTACCGTGTAAAGCCCCCTTTAATCTAGGGGTGTAGTGAGCAATTTAAAACCTGAGGTAATTCACGAAATTGAATAACATTGGGTTTTGAAAATCAATCATTTCCATTTTTGCCACTAAAATTTTGTTTTGGCCCTAAAGTTTTAATTTTCAAAAGAATATTAGTTGAAAATAGACCATACAATTTGTTATACAATTTCTGAATTTGCCAACACACCATATGTGGTTATAAACTACTTTGGAGGCACAATGTAAAGCTCAGAATGAAAGAAGCACCATATTGAAGTTTAGATTCAGTTGGAATGGTTTAAGGGTGCTATGTCACATTGGTGGAGGCCCTGACATGCCAGAAAAGCAGACCCCTATAATTGATTAGATATTTACTAACTACTGCCCTTAATAAAGTCATCTAGGGGTGCAGTGTGCATAGTGACACCACAGGTGTGTCACTGAATTTTAGACCATTGGACGGTGAAGAAAGAACAATTACATTTTTTTCACTCAAATGTTGTTTCAACCCCAAGTTTTACATTATTGTAACGGCTAATACTAAAAAATGTGCCATCGTTTGTTGTGTAATTATTCCTGAGTGTGCCAATACCCTATTTGTAATCGGGAACTACTTTTGAGGTACTGTGCAAAGTTGAGAAGGGAAGGAGCTTCATATTGGACTTCAGAATTTGCTGAATTGGTTTGCACATGCTTTGTCACATTGACAAAGTCCATGAAGTGCCATAAAAGCATAAATTTCCCACACAATACCACATTTTATAACTTACATCGCTCAATGAATTTCTCTGGGGGGCAGAGAGCACATTAAAAATTACAAATTGCATACCTCCCAACCGTCCCGGATACAGCGGGACAGTCCCTCTTCTGAGCCTTTGATCCCGGGTCCCGCCCGTGAGGCTGTTTGTCACGGCTCCACCCACCCACTGTAGCCCCGCCTCGCTGTTTCTCCCTTCTACTATTCATTACAGAGCCGAGCGCGCACCTACTCCTGTGACTGCTGCTGAGGTATGAATCACCCCCTGCAGCAGAGCGACCCCCCTGCAGCAGAGCCCCCCCCCCTGCACCAGAGCCGACCCCCCCAGTCCCGGAGCCTGCGTTTGTCTGCAGCTGTTCTCTGATTCCCCGTGTGCGGCTTCTCACTGCTGCAGACACGCGGGGAGTCAGGAAGCTGAGGAGACCGTGCAATCAGCACTTATCTCCTGCAGATAGCAGTGACAATAACCTATGCAGAGTGGCATCTGCAGGCTTCTATTACCGATCAGTGGTCTCCTGCCTGTGGAGCAGAGCTGCTGGGTCCTAGCTTCCCAACAACTTCAGCTCTGCTTTATCCTGGCTGCCCTACCAGTTAAAGGGAACATGTCAGCAGAAATTTCACAATAAAAGTAATAGATTCCCCTCTCCAGCTCCTGGGCTGCTTCTAGAAAGGTTCCTGTTGCTATTGTGCCCCCTTTGAGACCTACAAAAATACTTTATGAAGTCTTACCTTTTTGTATGCAAATGTGTTTTTATGGTCACGGGGGCGGGCTGTCTGGCGTCCGTTATTCCCCCTCCTGCCGCTTTACGCAGTCCCCCATTGCTCATTTACATACACAAGGACGCCTTCCTCATGTAACTGTCCTCCCGAAGTTTTGCGCATGTGAACGCTTTTTCAGGTGATTGCGCAGGCACGAGATTATGGGCGGCGCTGTGATTGTCATCAGCAGCGTTAACCAAGTACCCGCCCATAATCTCGTGCCCGCACTTTTCCCTCTGACTCCACCGTTATGCGCAAGTGCTGGCCATATGAACCATGTTACCTATTACTGCTTGCACGAGATTATGGGCGGGTACTTGGATGACTTTGCTGATGACAATCACAGCGCCGCCCATAATCTCGCGCCCACGGTAATAGGTAACATGGTTCATATGGCCAGTGCTTGCGCATAACGGTGGAGGCAGAGTGAGAAGCGCGGGCACGACATTATGGGCAGGTACTTGGATGACGCTGCTGATGACAATCACAGCACCGCCCATAATCTCGCGCCCATGATAATAGGTAACGTGGTTCATATGGCCAGTGCTTGCGCATAACGGTGGAGGCAGAGTGAGAAGCGCGGGCACGAGATTATGGGCAGGTACTTGGATGACGCTGCTGATGACAATCACAGCGCCGCCCATAATCTCGCGCCTGCGCAATCACCTCAAAAGTGTTCACACTTTGCACAGTGCTTACTCCCGCGAGAGTGGCACTGGGCATGCACAAAACTTCAGGAGGACAGTTACATGAGGAAGGCGTCCTCATGTATGGAAATGAGCAATGGGGGACGGCGTACAGCGGCAGGAGGGGGAATAACGGACGCCAGACAGCCCGCCCCCGTGACCATAAAAACAGATTTGCATACAAAAAGGTAAGACTTCATAAAGTATTATTTTAGGTCTCAAAGGGGGCACAATAGCAACAGGAACCTTTCCAGAATTCAGCCCAGGAGCTGCAGAGGGGAATCTTTTATTTTTTTTGCTAAATTTCTGGTGACAGGTTCCCTTTAAAGGGAACCTATCAGGTGCAATCTGCACTCAGAGCCAGGAGCAGTTCTGGGTGTATATTGCTAATCCCTCCCTAACTGTCCCTGTATACACCAGCATAGATAAAGGCATCTATAGAAAAAGTATTTTTAAAGAGCTTATATCTTATGCTAATTAGCGCGGGGACTAGTCCCAAGGGCGTTACTTCACTTGGCTAGTCGGCTCATATAGCGTGTTAGTACTCACACAGGGGCGTAATAACATGCTAACATGCTATGCGAGCCGACTAGCCAAGTGAAGTAACGCCCTTGTGACTAGTCCCCGCGCTCATTAGCATAAGATATAAGATCTTTAAAAATATTTGTTCTTGATCTCTTTATCTATGCTAGTGTATACAGGGACGGTTAGGCAGGGATTAGCAATATACACCCAGAACTGCTCCTGGCTCTGAGTGCATATTGCACCTGACAGGTTCACTTTAAAGGGAACCTGTCACCAGATTTGGGGCCTATAAGCTGCGGCCACCACCAGCGGGATCTTATGTACACATTCTAACATGCTGCATACCTCCCAACCGTCCCGGATACAGCGGGACTTTCACGCTTTACGTTGTTTGTCCCGTTGCCACGGGCGGGACGGCCGGCTCCCGGGCTCCGCCCACCCACTCTCTCTCCGCCTCCCTGCTTTTCCCTCCTACCATCCTAGTAGACGTGGCATAGAGAGGAGCGCTGCCTGTGCTGCTGCTGGTACAGTAAACTAATCTCCCCAGCGCTGATTTCCCTCCCTCCCCCCTCACCCCCTGCCGCCTGTCTGTGCGGGCGCCCCCCTGCCGCCTGTCTGTGCGGGCGCCCCCCTGCCGCCTGTCTGTGCGGGCGCCCCCCTGCCGCCTGTCTGTGCGGGCGCCCCCCTGCCGCCTGTCTGTGCGGGCGCCCCCCTGCCGCCTGTCTGTGCGGGCGCCCCCCTGCCGCCTGTCTGTGCGGGCGCCCCCCCGCCGCCTGTCTGTGCGGGCGCCCCCCCGCCGCCTGTCTGTGCGGGCGCCCCCCCGCCGCCTGTCTGTGCGGGCGCCCCCCTGCCGCCTGTCTGTGCGGGCGCCCCCCTGCCACCTGTCTGTGCGGGCGCCCCCCTGCCGCCTGTCTGTGCGGGCGCCCCCCTGCCGCCTGTCTGTGCGGGCGCCCCCCTGCCGCCTGTCTGTGCGGGCGCCCCCCTGCCGCCTGTCTGTGCGGGCGGCCCGCCGCCTCATTGTGCGGGCGGCCGGCCGCCTCTCTCTGCGGGCGGCTGGCCGCCTCTCTGTGCGGGCGGCCCGCCGCCTGTCTGTGAAGGCGGCCGGCCGCCTGTCTGTGAAGGCGACCGGCCGCCTCACTGTGGCTGCCTGCGTGTCCATGCTGGAGGCCCGCCGGCTGCCTGCGTGTCCATGCTGGAGGCCCGCCGGCTGCCTGCGTGTCCGTGCTGGAGGCCCGCTGGCTGCCTGCGTGTCCGTGCTGGAGGCCCGCCGGCTGCCTGCGTGTTTGTGCTGAATGGGTGTGGATGGGGAGTGGATATGGGCGTGACTGTGAAATGGGTGTGGTTAGGGGGCGTGGCCTAAAAATTTGCCGCGGCGCGCTTTACGCGCGCCGCAAACTTTGTCCCTCTTTTCCTTCTTTAAAAGTTGGGAGGTATGAAATTGCAAGTAAGCCCTTGTAGTGCCCAGTACATTATATTGTGACCAGCTTGTGGTTCTAAAGACACACACAACATAAATTAGGCTTGCTTTGCTCATAACAATTACAAACGTGTATGATAACTGTAGTTTAGGCACACTGTGGGGTTCAGAAGAGAGGGTGCATTTGAATTTGAGAGTACTGATTTTGTTGGATTTCTCTTTTGATGGAGCAATAGTGCTGTCATGCAGTGTTTGGCTTTGCACTCACTGTTGTCATGATGGTGTCAGACTCTGTTCACAAAGCAGTGTCTGACAAGCAGCCTGGGATCTCTTAGTTGAACAGCCTGTCACAGGCAGGGGTTTTACTTCACTGCTCTCCAGTACAGCAGGAGTTAATTCCTGCTGGCTTGTGAATGGTTACTAGGAGCTCACTTTCACCCTTTATAAGGATCTGAATCCTGTTGCTGGTTGCTGGATAGTTTGTAGTTATCCAGTTTCATGGTGATCTACAGTTGATTTTCTGCATGGTATGAAAGTTCCCCAGTTGTGTGTTTATTTCCTACCCTTTGCTTTATTCCCTTGTACACATATTGTCCCTTCTTTGTGTTTGAGTGCAGTGTGTACAAGTTTTTGTTTCCTCTTGTCAGTGTCATTTCTGTGGGGTTTTCATTACTGGGTTTCCGGCCTGCTCCCAGGATGGGTGGGGGGGAGTAAGATTAGGGCTCGGACAGGAGTCAGGGTCATGTGGGGGCTCAAGTCTGGCTACAATTGAGCCTATTTTGAGGTACCTTTGAGGTAAAGGACAGCACAAAGTCTCGAGTCTGTGGGCCAGGCAGGGGGCCCCTGTTCCGTCAGTACATACCCCGTGACAAGTGCATATCCAGAGCCTTTTTGCTACCAGTAACATGGAAATTTTCTATATTTCAGTTCATAGCTGATGGATCTGAGTAGGGACTTTCTTATTTCTGGGTTAAGTTGAATACTATTGATAGAAACTTGTGGTAAAGAACATTTTGGAAGAGTTCACATTTATCCTGTGCTTCATGCTGAGTACTTACATCAGGATTTCCATCTACATCTCCAAAATACGTGATTCAGGTGAAACCTCAGATCCATTCACTAATGAGGCAGCAGAGCTACTACGGACTCCATTTGGCTTCTGTTCATTGGTGTTCTTCTTTTCAAAGATGCACAAAACTGATGTTGACAATCCTTTTGGGAATATCTAAGAAAAGGCATAAAAAGATGGACAGCCCTGTACCACAGGCCGTATGGGAATTCAAAGTGGCTCTATCTTCCTCATTACAGTGCATTTTCTTTTGGGAATTTTGTTGGAATCACATTTTTCAGAGATTTACACATAATCCCTGGTGTAAGCACTCAGTATCAAGTGCAGGTTAAATGTGAGCCAAACATTCAGCGATATTTGGGAGACAGAATAAGCAAATCAACAGTAGTTTAAAAATTGGCTTTATTTATTTTTTAAGCAGCTCACTATAAGGTATAAGTAATAAGGCAGCTTTATTCCTTAGGTCAGTACGATTACAGCAATACCAGGTTTATAATTTTTTTTTAGGTTTGCCCACTATCACACAAAAAAAATGCTTTTTCTATAAACTAAAGGTTTTTGCATCACCAAATTGTGAAGGTCATAGCTTTTGTGTTTTTTTCAGATTTCTGTTGACAGAGTCATGTAAAGGTTTGTTTATGTGGGATGAGTTGGAGTATTTAGTGGTACTATTTTCGGACACAGTATTTTTTATCGCTTTCTCTTCTACTTTCTGTGAGGCAGAATCAATAACAAACAGCAATTCAGGAATTTTTTTTACACCTTTCCCTGTCTCATAAAACTGGTAAGACAGTTTTGTTCTTCGAATCAGTACAAAATGTAACAATATCACATTCATATTGTTATTTATTCATATTTTTCCATTTTTACACAATAAAAACAATATTATAGATAAAAACTTTGTTCTTGCATATACTTGTACTTGTATAAAACTTTGTTCTTGCATGTACTTGTACTTGTATAAAACTTTGTTCTTGCATGTACTTGTATACTGAGAGCTATAGCTTTATTATTTTTCTGCTGATGGAGCTGTTTCATGACTTGTTTTTTGTGGGACAAAATGTCATTTTCAGCAATACCATTTTTATTTACATTTTTACTTTTGATCACCTTTTATTTCACTATTTTGTCCATTCTATGATGAAAAGACAGTTTTTATGTTTTTTATTTTAATTTTTTACTGTGTTCACTGAAATGGGTAACTAATGTGACAGGTCTATAAATTGAGATGTTCCAGATGCGGCAAACCAAATTTGAATACTTATTTTGTTCATTTTTGTTTTTACATAAATATTCATATTTATTCACATACCATTTTTCGGAGGGGTCTTTATTTTCTGATTTTATTTATATATTTTAACATTTTTTTCACTTTTTACCCAGTCCCTATATTAAACATTAACTCTTATTTATCTGATCCGTGGTATAGGGAATTACAATGCAACAGCATTGCAATACATTATATCTATTGGTGTGATACTGACTGGAGCTTTTTAGACCATGCTCCTGGCATCGTCTCACAGGCTTGCAGTAGCTGGCTGACCCAGATGTCATCATGACAAACTTAGTTTCCAATGGGAAGTATTGGGCCCCATGTCACAGGTGTTCTGATAAGGTGGGAGAGGGAACGCACTCCCTCTCCCAGCCCCGTAAATGCTGTGATTGCTATTGATCACAGCATTTAAGAGGTTAAACAGCCATGGGTGGCCTGTGGACAATCTATGGCTGTTGCAGCTGGAGCCTGGCTATAAGTTACGCAAGGTTTTCAGCGACGATCATGAGAGCACATGCTCTGTACCCAATATACTGCAATGACTTAAATTTACTTCATTTTGTGGGAATCCTGACCATGTTGTAAACTTATGTCAAATGGTGTGAAGGGGTTAATAAATGTAGTGGGAACATTTTCACAGGTCATAAACAATTGATAGTATACATAATGAAAAAAATGAACCTCCACCCACTTTATCTATTATCATCTTTTGCAAAACAGCCAAAATGATTAGCTTTCAACTGTATATGTGCTCGCACACAATAACTATAATTACAGCTAACATCACAATGCTAATTATCTTTGTAAAAGTTGCTCCACTTGAAAGCAAACTTCAATAATTTTTACAGAACCCTAGAATTTATAAGTTCTGGTGTAGATCCACCCACAAGCCTGTTGTGTTTGCAAATGTTACCTTCTTGGTAGAAGGTCTTACTATTAAAAAAAACTTGTGCGTTAATTATATAAATTTATAACGGATCATCTTTTAGAAACAGTAAATATTGTTAATAGTGTGTTTTTATTTCTGCCAAATTAACAAAGTTTGAGGCTCCAAACAAGTATGACGACAATGGACACTGAGTGCCACGCAAGCATCCGTCTCCTGGAAAATGGAAAGTAAGTGACTTACAAAAAGAGCTCACTACCAATTATAGTAATGACACTTGGCACAAACTCCAATCAGAGTTTGAGCTTACAGTCAGTTCACTGTGATCCGTTTCTCTCACATGATAGAATTATATCACACATGCCGAGAAGACAGAGAACGTAATTTCTTCATCTACTTTATTGTCTGTATCCTGGTAAATGGTAAATCGGACTGCACTCGGGTGACATACGAGTGTATTCCGATGTTTTGCACACACCTATAGACCTGAATGGGTGTGCATGATATAATTTGTGAAGCCATTTGCAGCATGCTGCAATTTTTTTTCTCGTGTTGAATTGGCATAAGAAAAAAAATGGTATAGTTCTCGGCAAAGGACACTTGACATATTTTTAAGCTGTTCTGTTTCGGTTAGGTGTACTATTTACACCAATGAATTTGAAATGGGGTGCACCAAAGTACTGTCAAAAACAATCATGGGTGCCACATCATGCAGACAAGTAAATGGATATAAGGAGAAAAAAAAAAGCTCCACATGTAAACATGTGCACACCAGGAATTAAATATACCAATAAACCTTAAAAATTAAACTTTATTAAGTGCCACGCACAACAAAGAAGGTTAAAAACATTTAAAATGACACAAAGAAGCCCCCTAAAGCCCCAATATAGAACATAGTTGCCATATGTAATAGCCACAATGGACAATACAATTATATAGTATAGACCCCTTCAGCGATAAATAAAATGTAGCAGCAGAAAGCACATATATACATATATGTTTCACAAGGGAGATGATAATGGCCTCAAATAACCACCATATAATAATGGAACATCACAATAGTTATGAAATAAATCACCCTGAATAGGGAAACCCAATCCACTACAAAGTAGTGTGAAAAACCTATCTCTACCAAACCACACTATAGGTTCTTCATAATACTTTGTAGTGGATTGGGTTTCCCTATTCAGGGTGATTTATTTCATAACTATTGTGATGTTCAAATATTATATGGTGGTTATTTGAGGCCATTATCATCTCCCTTGTGAAACATATATGTATACATGTGTTTTCTGCTGCTATATTTTGTTATTTATCGCTATGGGGGTCTATACTGTATAATTGTATTGTCCATAGTGGCTATTACTACCGTGTTTTTCAAAAAATAAGACACTGTCTCATATTTTTTTTGCCCCCCAAAAAAGCACTAGGGCTTATTTTTCGAGGAGGTCCTATTCTTGGAGAAACACGGTTGGGGGTAAGTTTACCCCCCAAAAAAGCAGACCCCCCCCACTTCCCAGGAGACTCATACTCACCAGACCAAGACGTCTACGTGGTTCCCAGGTCCTCCTGTGATCTCCAGTCGGTGCTGCACGCCATCCTACCCTGCTGCTAGCTGACACGCTGACACACACAGCAGATCGCAGGCACACACAGCAGATCACACACACAGCAGATCACACACACACAGACACACACACAGCAGATCACACACACACACAGCAGATCGCAGATATACACAGCAGATCACACACAGCAGATCACACACACAATCAGATCTCACACACACACAGCAGATCACACACACACAGCAGATCGCAGATATACACAGCAGATCACACACAGCAGATCGCAGGCACACACAGCCGATCACAAATACACACAGCCGATCACAGATACACACATCCAATCGCAGGCACACACAGCAGATCGCAGATATACACAGCAGATCACACACATCTGATCGCAGGCACACACAGCTATCACAGATACACACATCCGATCGCAGGCACACACAGCCGATCACAGATACACACATCCGATCGCAGGCACACACAGCCAATCACAGATACACACATCCGATCGCAGGCACACACAGCCGATCACAGATACACTCAGCCGAACGCAGACATACACAGCCGATCGCAGAAAAACACAGCCGATCGCAGACACACACAGGAGATCACACACAGCAGATCACACACACACACACACATCCAGCACTTACGGCAGCAGAGAATGAGAGCAAGTCACGTGTCCGGCCGCAGGTCCTGTTCCTTGCGCTCCACTGCACTGCCTCTCCGGATTCTCCCGGCGAGAAGACATCGGTGTCGCTGGATGAGGTGAGTGTGTATGCGATCCGATGTGTGTGCGATCCGATGTTTGTGTGTGTGATTTGATGTTTGCGTGTGATCTGATGTTTGTGTGTACGATCTGATTATGTGTGCGATCTGACTGTGTGTGCGATCCGATGTTTGTGTGTGAGATCTGGTGTGTGTGTGAGATTTGATTGTGTGTGTGTGTGTGTGTGATCTGATGTGTGCGGGAGTGTGATCACTGCAGGTCCTGCCGCTCAGTGTCGGATGAGTGTAATTGCCGGGTGCCGCTGTGTATAATGAAGTGTCCTGCAGTATCTGTAACTTTTTTAGCTGCAGGGACACTTCATTATTGATCCGCGACTAGGGCTTATTTTCGGAGGAGGGCTTATATTTAAGCCTTTCTCCGAAAATGCTGAAAATCCCTGCTAGGGCTTATTTTTGGGGGAGGTCTTATTTTTGGAAAAACACGGTAATGGCAACTATGTTCTATATTGGGGCTTTAGGGGGCTTCTTTGTGTCATTTTAAATGGTTTTTATCCTTGTTTGTTGTGTTTGGCACTTAATAAAGTTTCATATTTTAAGGTTTATTGGTATATCTAATTCCTGGTGTGCACATGTTTACATGTAGAGCTTTTTTCCATCTCCTTATATCCACTATTTACACCAGGCCGCTGCCACAGCTGAAAACAGCTGATAATGGATTGAGTTGACCCCAACCCATATGCTATTGATGACTTATCCTTAGGATAGGCTTTCAATATTATGTGCCCAAACAACCCTTTTAAAAAAAAGCCAACTTTAAGGTTGGAATTTTTTTACTTAATACTGTTGATTTTTGAGAACTCACCAAGGTATTATATAAAGAGTATGTGAATTTCACCTTCCAATAATGAGCATCTTGCACTTTCTTAATTAGCTTTTCTTTCACAAATTGTGGCTTTTTTTTCTACTTTAGTATGCACAGCCTCATTGACATACAGGGACTGTATTCAGGATCCATATGTTTCCATCCTAGATATGCATTTTTGGATATCTAAGGGTGAATGCACATTTCAAAGCTTTATTGCTGCATCTCAATCAATGTGTATAAACCCTAACAATAAAAAAACTACGATAAGTGCTTCACATACTTCTAATCAAGAAGCCTTCCTATTTTGCTTGTAATACATCCTTGATGCATAGCAACTCTGAAGTAATCAATTTTCCAAATGAAAGCAACAAACCTTCATTCTTGTTGGTAATGGATTTTCAAAGAAAATATGCATTTTCATTAATGTAAAACAAGTTTATTTCAGAGGTGAAATGTAGTTAATACTCAGGATTGTAATGGCCGTGAAAGCCCATGGATAAAGCAATAAATATCATGCAGGGCATCATATCAAAGTCGTACAGAGTTGTTCAGCCGCTGGAACTGATCTGCAATTTATACCTATTTGCATAAACCTGTGGCCTGGTTTTCTACAGACCATTGCACACTTGTAAATTGCTGGTGTCAGCTTCTCATCAACTATGCTATAAAATATAATATTTCCCTTTCTGCTTCTCTTTGTAAGTCAAAAACAGAAAAAAATGTATTTATGCTTGTACTGGTGGTAACTTGTGTATTTATCATTTTATGTATTACTCTATGACAGCAGCTTTATTTCCAACAATCAAGACAAAATGTTATTCACTAATGATTGATCTAACGCTGTAGAGTAAACCATTTTGCCCACTCATATTTCTTATTGCTGCCTAGGTTCCACACTTGCACTGTTTTTTAATAGACCAATAACAGTGGAACTGGAGTTGAAAGGAGGGCAGTAAAATATTTAAATACTAATAGTGATATATTATTTGTAAAATATTCTTCTCAAATACTTCTTACTATTCGTGTACAGTCATATGAAAAAGTTTGATGTAGAAATTAGGCCTGGCTCAACTATGGTGAGTAAGGTGCTCAGGAAAAAAAACTTGTAGCAAATATATAGGAAAATTCCAGCACACTAATAAAGATTTTTTGAAAAGGTTTTTTTATTTTTGCGTAATTCTTGTGAAAGTGTCAAAAAAGTAACATGTCCAAGTCCAACGTTACGACCACAATCTTTGGTCTTTATCAAGGACTCAATGGGTTGTGGAATAGTGTCTATCACATGTAACGGACTGTTATCTAGTGTTCTCTTCTCACAGAGAGCCTTAACATACTCGTATTGGTGTTCAAAAGATGGGAGAGATCCTCTTTGATCACTCTCTCTATAGTGCTATTGGTCCAGGAGGGAGGCAATATTGTGTGAGGTCGCCAGGACCGATTAAAGGAGTTGTCCGACATTAGCTTAACAAAAATGTTTGAGTTTATCTGTGCTGTATTGTCATATAAATCACACCTACATTGTTATTTTTTGTTTTCTAACTTTTGTTCCTCTTGAATTATCCCTTTATTTTCTGCAGCTTCTTGTTTACATTCAGCTCTAGCAAACTGACCACTTCCTGTGCAAAACCTCCCAGTCACAGCTGTCACCACCCAGCCTCAGTGTCCAGCCTCGCCCTCTGCCCGCCCCCTGCACACACATTCCCTGTCAGTATTCTTCCCCAGCACCTGACCTGGTATCACTACAGCATTGCAAATAACAGCCCCACATCGGGCTCTGCACCGCACACGCACACATATGGCTCTGCACCACACACATATGGCTCTGCACCGCACACGCACACATATGGCTCTGCACCGCACACATATGGCTCTGCACCGCACACGCACACAAATGGCTCTGCACCGCACACACATGGCTCTGTACCGCACACGCACACATATGGCTCTGTACCGCACACGCACACAAATGGCTCTGCACTGCACACGCATGGCTCTGTACCGCACACGCACACATATGGCTCTGTACCGCACACGCACACATATGGCTCTGTACCGCACACGCACACATATGGCTCTGCACATGCACACATATGGCTCTGCACACGCACACATATGGCTCTGCACCACACACATATGGCTCTGTACCGCACACGTACACATATGGCTCTGCACCGCAAACGCACACATATGGCTCTGCACACGCACACATATGGCTCTGCACTGCACACATATGGCTCTGTACCGCACACGTACACATATGGCTCTGCCCCGCAAACGCACACATATGGCTCTGCACCGCACACATATGGCTCTGAACACGCACACATATGGCTCTGCACACGCACACATATGGCTCTGCACCGCACACATATGGCTCTGTACCGCACACGCACACATATGGCTCTGTACCGCACACGCACACATATGGCTCTGCACACGCACACATATGGCTCTGCACCGCACACGCACACATATGGCTCTGTACCGCACACATATGGCTCTGCACCGCACACGCACACATATGGCTCTGCACACGCACACATATGGCTCTGCACACGCAAACATATGGCTCTGCACACGCACACATATGGCTCTGCACACGCACACATATGGCTCTGCACATGCACACACGCACATATGGCTCTGCACACGCACACATATGGCTCTGCACCGCACACATATGGCTCTGAACACGCACACATATGGCTCTGCACACGCACACATATGGCTCTGCACCGCACACATATGGCTCTGTACCACACACGCACACATATGGCTCTGTACCGCACACGCACACATATGGCTCTGCACACGCACACATATGGCTCTGCACCGCACACGCACACATATGGCTCTGTACCGCACACATATGGCTCTGCACCGCACATGCACACATATGGCTCTGCACACGCACACATATGGCTCTGCACACGCAAACATATGGCTCTGCACACGCACACATATGGCTCTGCACACGCACACATATGGCTCTGTACCGCACACGCACACATATGGCTCTGCACATGCACACACGCACATATGGCTCTGCACACGCACACATATGGCTCTGCACCGCACACATATGGCTCTGTACCGCACACGCACACATATGGCTCTGCACACGCACACATATGGCTCTGCACACACACACATATGGCTCTGCACACGCACACATATGGCTCTGCACACGCACACGCACACATATGGCTCTGCACACGCCCACATATGGCTCTGCACCACACACGCACACATATGGCTCTGCACCGCACACATATGGCTCTGTACCGCACACGCACACATATGGCTCTGCACCGCACACGCACACATTGCACACATATGGCTCTGCACACGCACACATATGGCTCTGCACACGCACACATATGGCTCTGCACACACACACATGGCTCTGCACACGCACACATATGGCTCTGCACACGCACACATATGGCTCTGCACACGCACACATATGGCTCTGCGCACCCCCCCCATAGGGAACACATGTAGGGAGTACATATTCACCCGTCCTCGGTCCCTGCCGCTCCTGCACGTTCGCCAGCTGTCTGTGCTCTGGACATATCAGCACAGTAGTGACGTCACCGCTGTGCTGAAGAGAGCACAGACAGCGGGACAGTGATGAGAAGCAGCGCTGCGCTGCTTCTCACCAGCGCTTTCAAATGTACCGGCATCTGTGATCTGCGATGCCGGTACATTTGAATGTGCGATCCTGGGCAGGGGGCCTGGTGCTGGCGCTGACACCACGGCAGCCGCCACCAGGCCCCTTCCACAGGTGACGGACCCCACAGCAGTGCAGGGGGAGGTTACTGGAGAGTAAAAGAGGTGCGGGGGGAATGTGTGGGAGGGTGCAGGGAAGGGGGCGGGGACCCCTCATACTGTACAGCCCAGTAGGGAGGCGACATGCTGTTCCACATTTGCATGTCAACATGGCCCTGCCCATGTTGACATGAAATGACCGGAAGCAGCAAAATCGCGGCAGGAGTGGTCACATGACCGCTCTGAGCCGGGGGAGAGGGGCTGACAGCAGGGCAGGTAAGTGGTCTCTATCTACTTACCTGCCCCAATGTAGCCCAATAGGGAAATAAAAAAAAAAAGTCAAAGAAGCTGGATAACCCCTTTAAGCGTGGTAACCTGACCAGAGGTTAGATATAACTTAAGGAGACTTGAGTATCAATTGATAAGGAAGTTCATGGAGGACATGAACCGGTGTCACCTGACCGGAAGGCAGTAGTAGAATTGTTTGTATATGGGAATATTTCCCAGTATGCAGGAATGTGCAATATAGGCACCCAGTGGGTGATGATTTCAGGGTATATCCTCTATGGGTATCTGCATAGGTGATTCACGTGGTAAATGGTGCCTGGGAGTTTGTTTTTTTTTTACTGACATCCGTATTTTTTATTTCGACAAACTAATATTTTTGTATGGGGGGGTCTAGTTTCCAAAATGAGGTCACATCTGGGGGAGCTCCCTTGTTTGAGCACATCAGGGGGATCTCCAAATGCAACATGATGCGGGTAACGATTCCAGCTAATTTTCCATTTAAAAAGTCAAAGGACGCTCCTTCCCTCTGGAGCTCTGCCGTGCACCCAAACAGTGTTTTTCTACCACATATGAGGTATCAGCGTACTCAGAACAAATTGCCCAACAAATTTTGCTGTCCATTTTTAATCCTGTTACCCCTGTAAAAATTAAAAAATTGAGCCTAAAATAACATTTTTGTGGAAGCAAAAAGTACTTTTTTGTTTTTATGGCTCAATGTATGAAGCACGTGAGGGCTCAAAGTGCTCATTACCTATCTAGATTTATGCCATGGAGGGTCTAGTTTCCAAAATTGGGTCACTTGCATGGGAGCTTCATTGTTTAGGTGTTGCGGGCAGGGCTGACTGGCCACGGCAGGGAAGGCTACCCTAGGCGCTCGGATCCGGGATCATGTCTGTGGCTCGAGTGCAGCCGGATCTGGGGCTCGCGCTACATCCCGCCGCCCACAACAATAAAAAGGGGGTATTTACAAGGGAAGAGTTTGTCGGTGACGCCATCCATGGGTTGCGGTGATGGTTGGTGACACCGCCGCTGCCTTGGTATGGGGCGCCCAGGGCTGATGGAGCGGGGCAGCAGGATGGTATCCCCTCCACAGGCAGGGGAGGTGTTGTTCCAGGGCCCAGAAGTACGGGGAAGGATGCTGCAGAGCGTATTTTGCAGGGCTGGACTGAGTGGTATTGGTGTACTCACAGTTCCAGAGACATTCCCACAAAGTCCAAGTGGTAAACCAAATTGGCAGTGACCGGTGACCTCTGACGGGTGTGTTCGGTTCCCACACCCTGGTACAGCAAACAGGGGTCCCTTCCTCCTGCACTTAGTGTTTGTGTCCTTAGTTTGACTACTTCGCTTGAAACGGGGAAGTCCACTCCCGGTGATTCAGTGTGTTGGGAGCTGTGGCCCGCGAGAACTGACCCTGGGATCTTAGCAGGCAATTGTGGAGCCCTGTCCCCCTCATTTGGCTTCCATCTCACTCTCTGGGCTTGCAAGTGGGACAAGACAGGGAATCTTGTCCCGTGCTTGCTAATTGACAAGGGGCTTGAAGCAGTCCTCACCCTAGGGTCCAGGCACCCCGACTGTGCACGGCCTCTGGACCGGTTTCCAGCTGTTGGCACTGGCAGGCTACAACCCTGCCCCGGTCCACTTAAGGTCTCCTGCGACCGGATCTCCGTCGTCTGTGGCCCTGTCTGCCAACTGCCACCTAGTCAGTAGTCTGGTAGTCCAGAGGCTCCAACTCCTGACTACCCGGTCACTTCACACTCCTCTCACTTCCTGTGTCAGTACTGAACTCCTCCACTCTACTAACATGTTCCCTCCCCTGACACCTCAGGACCCCTAGGTGGGCATCATCATCCACTTAGCCCCGCACACTGGTGTGTCCCTATTGTCATGGGGGGGTGACTAGGCTTTGCTGGCTGATGTTGTGTACGTAGGTGTGGGTTTGTGTTGGTATACCAAGGAGGATGGAGTCCTGCACCTGGAAGATTTGTGCAGTCTCTGTGACAACCTGGTTTTGCCAAGGCATCACATAGGCACCTCAGGGGGTCTCCAAATGCAACATCGCATCCGCTAATGATTCCAGACAATTTTGCTTTCAAAAATTCAAATGGCGCTCCTTCCCTTCTGAGCTCTGCCGTGCGCCCAAACAATTGATTTCCACCACATATGAGATATCGGTGTACTCAGGAGAAATTGCATAATTAATTTTATGGGGCATTTTTTCCTGATACCCTTGTGAAAATGCTAAATTTTATGGCTAAAGTAACATTTTTGTGTAAAAAAGTAACATTTTCATGTGTTCTTTCCACATTGCTTTGGTTGCTGTGAAGCTTCTAAAGGGTTAATAAACTTCTTGGATGTAGTTTTGAGCAGCGTGAGGGGTGCAGATTTTAGAATGGGGTCACTTTTGGGTATTTTCTGTTGCCTAGGTTTCTCAAATCACTACAAAAGTGATGTGGTACATAAAAATTTTCCTTTGTAAATTTTTTTGGAAAAATGTAAAATTGCTGATGAACTTTGACCCCTTCTAACTTCCTAACGAAAAAAAAATTTGTTTCAAAAATTGTGCTGGTGTAAAGTAGACAAGTGGAAAATGTTATTTAGTAACTATTTTGTGTGACATATCTCTCAGATTTATGGCCATAAAATTTAAAATTTTGAAAATTGCGAAATTTTCAAAATTTTCGCCGAATTGCTGAAATTTTCACAAATAAACGCAAAACATATTGTCTTAAATTTACCACTGACATGAAGTACAATATGTCATGAAAAAAGCGTTCCAGAGTTATAACCTCATAAAGTGACACTGGTCAAAATTGCAAAAAATGACCTGGTCTTTAAGGTGAAAACAGGCTGGGGGCTGAAGGCGTTAAGTCTATCTGATTCCGTGACTTGCTCGGCAAAGCAAGGGCCCTTGGTCCATCGCTTCACAGGCACCATTTCTGGCTTTGAAAGCTGGTTCTCAGCTGTCAAGACAGCCAAAGGTCTAGCAGCAATTGCACTGGCACAGCCACTACCATAATGTACCTAGTATGTCATTGGTCGAGATTCCCTATCTGACCATGACTAGCTGTGCATTAGTACAAAATGTCACTGCAAGAATATTATACAATTGTAGAAAACATGGGATGACCAAAGAGGCTGTGAATAGGAAATAATATTTTCCTATACTTATTTTTCTATATGACAATGAATATTCCAGTTCATTTAGATCCGGATATTTAACAATCTCACAATTTTTACAACTCTCAGGCTTGTATTTTTGCTGTGTTAATATCTGAACTGCTTGAATCCAAACCTATTACATTTAGCAAAGCACTCCCACTGCATTATTCTCACTTTACAAGATCAATTACTTTCCTTGTATACTACACAATTTTTGGAATATCCATGTGCTTAAAATACACTTTTCATAAATCACAAAATTCAAAGTTAATTACATTAAATTTCACTTTCCAAAATAAATGGGTTATTTAAATTATAAATAAAAAGCTAATAAATAACCTATTGTTCAAATTGTAATATGTCACTTTTGTTGCATTGCTCTTCTTTAATCAGTAGTAATATTATCAAATTAATAGTACCTTAATAGTAGATATCTAATGAGTTTTTTTCAATTTTGATATTCATGGCGTAGTCAAGAATCTCTGACAGATAAGACCTCCACCTGTGAGGATAACGGGTTGCCAAATTATTTAACCTCGATTGCAAATTAATTTCAGTAAAAATTTACAAACGTTCTGCTGTTTACAATAAACCAATCAATCAAGAACAATTTAAATAACTCAACCTGACTAATATAACGAGTGGTTTCTCCAAATTCAGCACAAAATACTACTGACTACTGCAGCTTCAGAATAATTCAATCCCTTCATGGCAACCATCTTTAATACTTGGTAGAGTACCTTTGAGTGTCATGACCTGTTACAGCCGTGATGTATAGCCAGATGTCTTCTTCTGGAAGTGTTGAGAGGGATTTTAGCCTAATCTTCACTAGCAATGACCTCCAGTTCCCTAATATTGTAATGTTTTCAGTCTGCAGCAGCCTTCCTCAAGTGATACCAAAAGTTTTATGTAGGGTACAAATAATGTGAATGTGATAACTTGACGTACCAGAATCTTCCAGAATTTCCTCAGAATCCAAGCCTTGGTGGATTTTGAGCTAAACTTGGGATCATTGTCCTGTTGGAATGTCAATTAACGCTCAAGCTTCTGCTTCCTCACAAATATTATTTCTAATAGTATTTCTTTATGCTTGATTCAATATACAGTATATTTTCTTCCACACACTGCAGGTTTTCTGTATCAGAGGAAGCAAAGAAACATTGCAATTTATCATACCAGAGAAATCTGTTATTTTCTCCCCTTATTAAGCTCTCAATTTGTTCCCTTTGACTCCTTGACTTCATCATTTAGTCTAAAAACAGCTAAAATCTGTCATGGGCAAAAAATTACAGCTGTTACTAAAAGTCTATGGAGAGGGAATTGAGTTTGGGAAGAATAAAGAGCATAGTGAGAAGACAGGCAGAGAGAGACACAGACAGATAGTGCTGCTCCATTCAGTAAGTGATTTCTTTCACTAAACATTTGAATGCTCAGTTACACTGCTAAGTAAAGCTGTACTGCTCAGTTATGCCATATAATGCACTCCTTGCTCCTGTGGTTTCTGAACATATTCTGCATGGAGACAGAAATCACAATAGAAATCACAAATATCTCTACGTATGTAGTATATATTAGCAGCTAATCTTCACCCAGTAGCTAAGAACCAACTGAAATCTGGAGACTAGAGATGAGCGAACCGGCCGCGGTTCGGCTCGAGCTCGGTTCGTCGAACGGAGGTCCCGTTCGAGTTCGGTTCGTCGAACGTTCGACGAACCGAACTCGAACTGCATAGGAAACAATGGCAGGCAATCAAAAACACAGAAAAACACCTAGAAAACACCCTCAAAGGTGTCCAAAAGGTGACAAACAACTCACAACACAACACAAACACATGGGGAAGTGACAAGGACATATACTCATGCGAAAACAAAAGAGCTGGACAAGG
Source organism: Anomaloglossus baeobatrachus (assembly GCF_048569485.1). Lineage (NCBI taxonomy): Eukaryota > Metazoa > Chordata > Amphibia > Anura > Aromobatidae > Anomaloglossus > Anomaloglossus baeobatrachus. The sequence goes on from NC_134357.1 coordinate 151,178,000, forward strand.
AAAAAGAGGAGGACACACAGATATATGAGTATATGCAAGGAAACGTCGATGCCATTACTGTGCAAATTGAGCCCTGCTCATTTTAGGCTTCCAATCTGGATAAATTGCCTGAGCTTGCCACGTACGCCTTGGGGATCTTGTCGTGTCCTGCAGCCAGCGTTCTCTCGGAACCTGTCTTCAGTGCTGCTGGGGGTCTGCTGGCAGATAAGCACACGTGTCTGTCCACTGACAATGTGGACATGGCTCTCAGAGAACTTTTCTTCCCCTGGGTCAGCTAGGGGAGGTGAAAGGCACGCGTATTTTTGAGAGTGCTTCATGCAAAGCATCTTTTTCATTTTGAAAAGGGGGGTCAACTGATGCCAGTCAAGTGGGGTGTGTGTGGCCCAATTAGTGGCAACGAGGGAGACTGTGGTTGGAGTCCCCTCGCTGTGTTTCTAAAAGAACGAAGATGAACAAGTCATGGCTCTCAGAGGACTTTTCTTCCCCTGGGTCAGCCAGGGGAGGTGAAAGGCACGCGTATTTTTGAGAGTGCTTCATGCAAAGCATCTTTTTCATTTTGAAAAGGGGGGTCAACTGATGCCAGTCAAGTGGGGTGTGTGTGGCTCAATTAGTGGCAACGAGGGAGACTGTGGTTGGAGTCCCCTCGCTGTGTTTCTAAAAGAACCAAGATGAACAAGTCATGGCTCTCAGAGGACTTTTCTTCCCCTGGGTCAGCCAGGGGAGGTGAAAGGCACGCGTATTTTTGAGAGTGCTTCATGCAAAGCATCTTTTTCATTTTGAAAAGGGGGGGTCAACTGATGCCAGTCAAGTGGGGTGTGTGTGGCCCAATTAGTGGCAACGAGGGAGACTGTGGTTGGAGTCCCCTCGCTGTGTTTCTAAAAGAACCAAGATGAACAAGTCATGGCTCTCATAGGACTTTTCTTCCCCTGGGTCAGCCAGGGGAGGTGAAAGGCACGCGTATTTTTGAGAGTGCTTCATGCAAAGCACCTTTTTCATTTTGAAAAGGGGGGTCAACTGATGCCAGTCAAGTGGGATGTGTGTGGCCCAATTAGTGGCAACGAGAGAGACTGTGGTTGGAGTCCCCTCGCTGTGTTTTACATGATTTTCGAAGGGCATGACATGCCTAAAAGGTTGAGTTTCATCATCTGCAACTTGGCAACAGAAAGGCTGCCTTTACACCCTTTTGAGACCGAGGATTTTCGAGACCTTATGCCCATTGCAGTGCCCCAAGAGCCGATGGCCAGTCGTCACTCCTTCTCCAAGAAAGGTGTGCCCGCGCTAACACAGCAGGTCGCACACAACCTCACCGATTCCTTGAGAAACTCTGTGTGTGACAGGGTGCATTTCACCACCAATACTTGGACCAGTAAGCATGGACAGGGGAGTTACATGTTGCTGACTGGGCACTGGGTAACTTTGGTGAGAGGTGGAGAAGGGTTTGCTGTACAAGTCTTGCCATCCCCATGAGTTGTGTGTCAATCCTTCCTCTGTATGTACAAGTTCCTCCACTGCTTCTGCCTCCTCAACCTCATGTGGGTCCTCCACCTCGGCCCAAACCCTGTGTGGTTAGGCCACCCTTCCTTGTAACTGCGCCCAAGGAATCCCACACACCTCCTTACTATGCTGGCAGCACAGCTCAAGGCCATCAGGCGGTCAAATGTTTACTTTGAAATGTAGGGGAAATGTGAGACACCGCTGAGGAGTTGTGGACGGTTAGCTCTGTAGAGTGAGACCGAGTTTTATCAATGGTTGTCTCCACTCAACCAGCAGCCAGGGAATGCCGGGTGCAAAAATGATGCTAAACAGTCTGCGGCCCTTCTTCAGGGCAATGTGACACACGTGCCTTGTATGGCTCACGTGTTGAATCCGAATCTCCAGCAATTTTTAAAACACTATCCCGGCCTACATGTCCTTCTGTCGATGGCACGGTGTAACCCCTGCCTGGATCGACACACTCAGACGGGCTGTAAAGGATAGGCTAGAGGGAACCCACTCACCAAGCTGGACCCCCAGAACCCTGAAACCCTTTAATCCCTATACAGTGATTTGGAATTACACAGGGTCCAAGTTGATCAATACCTGTGGAAGGCTGCAGTTCCAGAGGATAGTAGTCATGCAGGGTCAAAAACATTAATTGAGGAAGAGGAACAGAATGGGATGGCCAGGACTTAATCAGAAAACAAGCAGAGGTGAAATGCGGATCGGCCAACGAGGTACATAAACAGCAAGCAGGAAAAGTAGTCAGGTAACAAGCACACAAACTCCTAAAACTGAACTGGGGGTAACAGTAACAAGAGGTTCATAGCTTTGTCTGGCAGTGGTCTGCAGACAGGAGGGGCCTAAAAAAGGGTGTGGTGTATTCCCATTGGTTGTAGCTGAATGATGGTACTTCATCAGTGAGATACCCACCACCTACATTCAGCCTGTGGTTCTGCATCTGTCAAGGTAACGCAGCCCAGTGGGTGAGCATAACCTGCGTCCACCTGCACCGCTGGCATCGACTCCTTTCCCATCATCAGCACTATGCACGAAAGGAACACGTTGTCACCTGGCGACCGTAGTACAAATTGATTGAGTGTACTACGTTGGTGACTTAACAGCCGTGTGTGGCAATGATGCAAACCTGTCTGCGGCCCTTCGTCAGGGCAATGTGACACACGTGCCTTGTATGGCTCACGTGTTGAATCTGATTCTCCAGCAATTTTTAAAATACCATCCCGGCCTACATGGCCTTGTGCAGCGGGCACGCTGCTATGTGCTCACTTTGATCCTTCGCACCCAGCAGCTCAACAACTTTCATCGCTCCGGAAGTCTTAGGGTCTGGCGGTTAAACGCCGGAAATGCGATGTTCCGACACGCAGGAATTGGAATCTGCACATGTTGCAGCGTCTGTGGCAGCACCGCAGAGCCCTGCTGAAATACGGTCTGACGTATACCCTGGGCTAACTTGATCCAGAGGTGGTGCAGATCACGCTGCTGGAGTGGTGTCAGATCAAGGACCTATGCACCCTTCTACACAGTTTACAAATGTCAACGAAGATGTTTAGCACTGGCGATGCCATTTTCAGCGTGACAATTCTGGTCATCTACAAGATGGAGAACACTGTAAGCATTATTCGGAGTCAGGTGTTGGTCCAAGAGAAAGGTGAGGAAGTACAGGAGGAGTCATATGCAGAAGGGATAATAAGATCTACAAGGTCCATACGGTGAGCGGCACCTAGGCGGCAGTCATGGTGGGGGATAGGGATTAACAAGGGCGCATAGTATCAGCAAAAATTGTTGAGGAAGGTGCAGGAGCCCATGAAGAAATGGAGGACGAACTGGCGATGGGCATCAAAGACTCAGCAGATGAGTGAGAGCTTGCTCACATTTCGGTTGTGCGAGGTTGGGGGGAGAGGGCAGAGGAAGGTGGCACGATTCTCACCTCTCTGCCACCAACACAACAAGGACTTGGTCCTCCTGGATGCACAAGACACATGAGCGCCTTCTTGCTGCACTACCAACAACATGACCCTCGGATTGTACGAATTCGAAGTAATGCTAACTACTGGGTTGCCACACTGTTAGATCCCCGGTGCAAGACAAAATTTGGCGAAATAATTCCTGCCATAGAAAGGGACGCACGCATACAGGAGTATCTGCAGAAGGTGGTACGGATTCTTAGATCTGCTTTTCCAGTAAACACCAGTGCTGCACAGAGTGAATCTCAACGCTTTGTCATGGATAGGAGGAAATGGTCTTTTACTTGTCCACATCTGAGGGACCGAGGGCTGGCTGCTGTGCTGAGATGGCATTGAGTATGGTGTCCCTGCAGAGTTCCACTTTTGGTCATATACCAAATGGGTTGAAAAAGGACAAATGCTGGTGGAAAGGGGAACAGGTGTGTTGGAAAGGGGAAAAATGTTTTTGTCCGTGGGTTTGATGGTTAAGCAAAAGTAACATTTGATGAAGAAACACCATCTGTTACGGTGGGACTGGCAGATTTGGATAAGGTGGTATATACTATGTTACCGCTATATAACGAAAATTAATAAGAAAAGAAAGAGAAAGGTATATATCCCCATCAGCAGTCAATGTCCACCGTGCTCCCAGATGGAAAAGGAGAGGTTGGCAACTGGAAGGTTAGGTGGAGGATACAGATCTGTGTGGCTATGAAACTAATAGTTGCCTGAACCGAGTTAGACGCCACTCGGATCTTGAGACTGGGAGCCCTGTTAGCGTCACAGGGTCCACACGCCCACCCAGCCCAGGAACTCCCTGTTAACATAACAGGGGACATTGAGTATGCTGACCGTGTGCATTGGGGCCACACCTGTGGACAGCAGGCGCATCAGCAGCAGCAGGCCTGTTAATGCCACTGGGCTGCACAAGCAGGACTGGTAGGACAGGAGCTGGTCTTAACCGTTCTGCGTTACCAACTGTGGTGGCGGCATGCATCGACGCCCTATCCCTGCCTACCTCTGGCCTAAAGCCGCATCGGGTTCAACACATGGAGGTGTGCTCTTTCGGAGCATAATAGAAGACTGCACACCTCCTTGTTGGCTCCAGCCCGTTTTATAACCTGGGTCCGCCCCAAACCAGGGTGGACCACAATGCACCTCCTGGAGACAAAAGCAGAGTGACACGTCATGAGTGGCATAACTAGCGTCCTATTTGGAACCGCAACTTCAATAATGACCTCATGTCTGCCACGACACAAACACCTCACCAGTCATCGTCTGACCATCAATAATGAGGTGACAAGTCATAGGAGCGGGCCTCTGCAAGCCATTTGGGAGTGGCCTGGCCACATCGTCAGGACACCTAATGCCCTGTGGTCTATATGGGCCCTCCACATCAGGGGCAGGGCCAAAAAGTTCATTACCTGACCTAGTCTCTGATGCAGTAAGTGCCTGACCATGGTCAGTTGCATGAAATACAGTCTCTGAAAAAAGACTATCAGCTTTAGCATGGTGTCTAGGCACAAAACTGGACTTAGACCCGGCACGGAATGCAAGTACCTGTGCAAAGAGGCTTTTCGCACTAAGTGTGGGAGCATGCGCTGTATCCCGAAATGAAGACTTAGCCTCAGGAATGGCACAGTCAGGCTGAGCATACTCACTAGGCGAAACACTGTAGTTAGGCTGCAGCTGGGGTAAATCGGCACACGCATGCGCACTAGCTGCCTCTCCACACTTACACGTGGAGGAGAAATTGCTCTTCGGGTGTGGACTTGGAGATGCTGTCTATGAACAGAAGGAAAAGCTAAAGGAAGCCTCACTTTCTATCCCTCCGAATTATCAAATGCAGCAATAAATTCCCTGAGTTTGCTATAACATTAGCGTAGCAAAATGTGCATGAGGGTGTCCTGCACAGGTGCTAGAAATAGCTTGGCACCAGTGGGACAATAATGAAATACAACATCCAGTTCTATGATGCCACTAAATAGCAGTATTTTTTGCTATCATTATAGCTTATTAAAAACAGAGCAGGAGGGTGTCCTGCACAGGTGCTAGAAATAGCTTGGCACCAGTGGGACAATAATGGAATACAACATCCAGTTCTATGATGCCACTAAATGGCAGCATTTTTTGCTATCATTATAGCTTATTAAAAACAGAGCAGGAGGGTGTCCTGCACAGTTGCTAGAAATAGCTTGGCACCAGTGGGACAATAATGGAATACAACATCCAGTTCTATGATGCCACTAAATGGCAGCATTTTTTGCTATCATTATAGCTTATTAAAAACAGAGCAGGAGGGTGTCCTGCACAGGTGCTGCAAATATCTTTGCACTAGTGCGACAATACAGAAGTCCAAGAGCCACGTTTAGGATGCCACTAAGTTCACTCAGTGTTTGCTAGTATAATGGCTTAGTAACTATCAGTTTGAGTGTGCAATGCAGGCAGATGTGCTGCAAATATCTTTGCACTAGTGGGACAATACAGAAGTCCAACAGCCACTTTTAGGATGCCACTAAGTTCACTCAGTGTTTGCTAGTATAATGGCTTAGTTATAATGAGTTTGAGTGTGCAATGCAGGCAGACGTGCTGCAAATATCTTTGCACAAGTGGGACAATACAGAAGTCCAAGAGCCACGTTTAGGATGCCAGTAAGTTCTCTCAGTGTTTGCTAGTATAATGGCTTAGTAACTATCAGTTTGAGTGTGCAATGCAGGCAGACGTGCTGCAAATATCTTTGAACTAGTGGGACAATACAGAAGTCCAACAGCCACTTTTAGGATGCCACTAAGTTCACTCAGTGTTTGCTAGTATAATGGCTTAGTTATAATGAGTTTGAGTGTGCAATGCAGGCAGACGTGCTGCAAATATCTTTGCACTAGTGGGACAATACATAAGTCCAACAGCCACTTTTAGGATGCCACTAAGTTCACTCAGTGTTTGCTAGTATAATGGCTTAGTAACTATCAGTTTGAGTGTGCAATGCAGGCAGACGTGCTGCAAATATCTTTGCACTAGTGGGACAATACAAAAGTCCAACAGCCACTTTTAGATTGCCACTAAGTTCACTCAGTGTTTGCTAGTATAATGGCTTAGTAACTATCAGTTTGAGTGTGCAATGCAGGCAGACGTGCTGCAAATATCTTTGCACAAGTGTGACAATACAGAAGTCCAAGAGCCACGTTTAGGATGCCACTAAGTTCACTCAGTGTTTGCTAGTATAATGGCTTAGTAACTATCAGTTTGAGTGTGCAATGCAGGCAGACGTGCTGCAAATATCTTTGCACTAGTGGGACAATACAGAAGTCCAAGAGCCTTGTTTAGGATGCCACTAAGTTCACTCAGTGTTTGCTAGTATATTGGCTTAGTAACTATCAGTTTGAGTGTGCAATGCAGGCAGACGTGCTGCAAATATCTTTGCACTAGTGGGACAATACAGGAGTCCAACAGCCACTTTTAGGATGCCACTAAGTTTACTCAGTGTTTGCTAGTATAATGGCTTAGTTATAATGACTTTGAGTGTGCAATGCAGGCAGACGTGCTGCAAATATCTTTGCACTAGTGGGACAATACAGAAGTCCAAGAGCCACGTTTAGGATGCCACTAAGTTCACTCAGTGTTTGCTAGTATAATGGCTTAGTAACTATCAGTTTGAGTGTGCAATGCAGGCAGACGTTCTGCAAATATCTTTGCACTAGTGGGACAATACAGAAGTACAACAGCCACTTTTAGGATGCCACTAAGTTCACTCAGTGTTTGCTAGTATAATGGCTTAGTTATAATGAGTTTGAGTGTGCAATGCAGGCAGACGTGCTGCAAATATCTTTGCACTAGTGGGACAATACAGAAGTCCAAGAGCCACTTTTAGGATGCCACTAAGTTCACTCAGTGTTTGCCAGTATATTGGCTTAGTAACTATCAGTTTGAGTGTGCAATGCAGGCAGACGTGCTGCAAATATCTTTGCACTAGTGGGACAATACAAAAGTCCAACAGCCACTTTTAGGATGCCACTAAGTTCACTCAGTGTTTGCTAGTATAATGGCTTAGTAACTATCAGTTTGAGTGTGCAATGCAGGCAGACGTGCTGCAAATATCTTTGCACTAGTGGGGCAATACAGAAGTCCAAGAGCCACGTTTAGGATGCCACTATGTTCACTCAGTGTTTGCTAGTATAATGGCTTAGTAACTATCAGTTTGAGTGTGCAATGCAGGCAGACGTGCTGCAAATATCTTTGCACTATTGGGACAATACAGAAGTCCAACAGCCACTTTTAGGATGGCACTAAGTTCACTCAGTGTTTGCTAGTATAATGGCTTAGTTATTTTGAGTTTGAGTGTGCAATGCAGGCAGACGTGCTGCAAATATCTTTGCACAAGTGGGACAATACAGAAGTCCAAGAGCCACGTTTAGGATGCCACTAAGTTCACTCAGTGTTTGCTAGTATAATGGCTTAGTAACTATCAGTTTGAGTGTGCAATGCAGGCAGACGTGCTGCAAATATCTTTGCACAAGTGGGACAATACAGAAGTCCAAGAGCCACGTTTAGGATGCCACTAAGTTCACTCAGTGTTTGCTAGTATAATGGCTTAGTAACTATCAGTTTGAGTGTGCAATGCAGGCAGACGTGCTGCAAATATCTTTGCACTAGTGGGACAATACAGAAGTCCAACAGCCACTTTTAGGATGCCACTAAGTTCACTCAGTGTTTGCTAGTATAATGGCTTAGTTATAATGAGTTTGAGTGTGCAATGCAGGCAGACGTGCTGCAAATATCTTTGCACTAGTGGGACAATACAGAAGTCCAGCAGCCACTTTTAGGATGCCACTAAGTTCACTCAGTGTTTGCTAGTATAATGGCTTAGTAATAGTGATGAGCGAGCATGCTTGTAACTACTCGGTACTCGCACGAGTATCGCTGTACTCGGGCTGCTCGGCGGGGACCGAGTAATCTCGCGATACTCGTGCTGTACTCGTGGTCTTCATTTCTGCATGTTGGCGCTCTTTTGAGAGCCAGCCCTCATGCAGGGATTGGCTGGCAGACCACTGCAATGCCACAGCCCTGTTAGTTGTGGAATTGCAGTGATTGGCCGGCCTGCACAGCGTGACCGAGCCTTTATACCGGCCGGCGCGCTGTGCTCTGCTCACAGCTATCCAGACAGTCAGTGCAGGGAGAGTGTCGCTGATTCAGGGAAAGCTTTGCGGCCCTTTATAGCTTTTTCAGTTGCAGGGCTGCAAACAGTGTGACCAAAAGTCCTTCTCAGGACTATTCTAGTTGTATACAGGCAGGCAGGGTATAGCCAGGTCGGAGTACAGTAGCAGAGTCCTTCTCAGGACTATTGTTGCTATATACAGGCAGGGTATAGCCAGGTCGGAATACAGGCTAGTGACCAGAAGAGTCCTTGTCAGGACTATTGTAGCAGTATACAGGCAGGCAGGCAGGCAGGGTATATAGCCATTCCTAGTGGTGACCGTATACCAGCCTTCATCATATCTGGGGCTGGTGTACACAGTCTAAAACAGTCCAGATAGTGTCAGACTTCTCAGTAATTGTCGCTCCTAAAAACCAGTTAGGTTCTTATTGCGTCCGTGCTTGCATTTAAAAACAGCACGTGTGTGTCTGTCGGTGGCAGCGTACAGGTGCGCGTTTTGCACAAACTATTATATAACGCACAAGTCTAGTGTATAATACACGTCAGTCAGCAGTGTCTGATAGTGTCAGACTTCTCAGTAATTGTCGCTCCTAAAAACCAGTTAGGTTCTTATTGCGTCCGTGCTTGCATTTAAAAACAGCACGTGTGTGTCTGTCGGTGGCAGCGTACAGGTGCGCGTTTTGCACAAACTATTATATAACGCACAAGTCTAGTGTATAATACACGTCAGTCAGCAGTGTCTGATAGTCTCAGACTTCTCAGTAATTGTCGCTCCTAAAAACCAGTTAGGTTCTTATTGCGTCCGTGCTTGCATTTAAAAACAGCACGTGTGTGTCTGTCGGTGGCAGCGTACAGGTGCGCGTTTTTCACAAACTATTATATAACGCACAAGTCTAGTGTATAATACACGTCAGTCAGCAGTGTCTGATAGTGTCAGACTTCTCAGTAATTGTCGCTCCTAAAAACCAGTTAGGTTCTTATTGCGTCCGTGCTTGCATTTAAAAACAGCATGTGTGTGGCAGTCGGTGGCAGCGTCAGGCTCCATATTGTCCCTGGATAGAGACGTGCATGATGGCCTGTAAACATGAAGTGCCCATTGTAAGGAAGTGGGTCTATTGTAGTATAGCCCTTAGGCAGGGCAGTCAAAAATTTGGAGGCTCCACATTGTCCCTGGATAGAGATGTGCATGAGGGCCTCAAAACATTGTTCCCATTGCAAAGGAGCGGGTCTCCTGTCGTTGTAATGCCCATTCAGAAAGAATGGGCGAAAAAATTTACCACTGGGGGTATACCTGAAACAACGGCTTAACTATTGTAACAGTCACCATGATGGCGCATGAGGAGAAGGAGGAGCAGTCCAGCGATTAGCCAAAGTCCAGAAGTGTGTTACCATGGGTGAGTGGAGGTACATGGCAAATTCCCGTTACAAACTTTAAATTCCGCTGTAATTTGCTGTTGGTGTGTGTGGTGAAGTCTGGCCAAATCCAACCCTTGTTCATCTTGATCAGAGTCAGCCTGTCAGCATTTACAGTTGACAGGCGGGTGCGTTTATCTGTAATGATTCCACCTGCCGCACTAAAAACACGCTCTGACAAAACGCTAGCGGCAGGGCAGGCCAGGACTTCCAAGGCGTAGAGAGCCAATTCATGCCACGTGTCCAGCTTGGATACACATTAATTGTAAGGCACAGAGGAATGTCGGAGTACAGTTGTTTGATCTGCAAGGTACTCCTTGAGCATCTGGCCAAACTTAGGATTTCTTGTGGCACTACCCCTCACCTCAGGGGCTGTGGTATGTGAGGGGCTGAGAAAACTGTCCCACATCTTAAAGACTGTTCCCCTACCTCTGGCGGATTGGACTTGTGCCCCTCTCGGCTGTACGCCTTGGTTGTCCACTGATTCCTGACCTATGCCGCTAGCGTTTTGTGAGGGGAATGCTTTGCCTACTTCCGTGACTATGGCCTTCTGGAACTGCTGCATTTTGCCTGACCTCTCCGCCTCGGGAATAAGAGACATAAAGTTCTCCTTTTAGCGTGGGTCTAACAGTGTTACCAACCAGTAATGATTGTCGGCCAAGATGTTCTTAACGCGAGGGTCACGAGACAGGCAGCTTACCATAAAGTCAGCCATGTGTGCCAGACTCTTAACAGCCATCACTTCAGTATCCTGACCAACACGATGACTGAACATGCTGTCCTCCTCCTCCTCCTCCTCCTCATCTACCCTGTCCTCTGGCCAGCCACGCTGAACCGAGGATATGACTGCATGTCATATCCTCAATTTGGCCAGAGAGTTGCTCCATGTCTTCATCCTCCTCCTCGTCATAGTCCTCCACTTCACGTTGTGATGAGACGAGGCTGGGCTGTGTGTTATCATCACCCACACCCACTACTGTTTCTTGCTCAAACTCATCGCGCTCCGCCTGCAATGCATCATGGTTGTTTTTTGAGCAGAGACCATTTTAGAAGGCAGAGAAGCGGTATGGTGACGCTAATAATGTCGTCATCGCCGCTCACCATCTTGGTGGAGTCCTCAAAGTTTTGGCGGATGGTGCATAGGTCGGACATCCATCTCCACTCCTCAGGTGTTATGTGTGGAGTTTGACCCATTTCCCGACGGCTTAGGTGATGCAGGTACTCAACAACTGCCCTCTTCTGCTCACATATCCTGACCAACTTGTGCAGAGTTGAATTCCAACGCGTGGGGACATCACACACCAGTCTGTGTGCCGGAAGATGCAAACGGCGTCTTAAGCCGGCAAGGCCGGCTGAAGCAGTAGGTGACTTTCGAAAATGTGCAGACAGGCGGCGAACTTTTACCAGCAGATCAGACAGCTCTGAGTATGACTTTAGAAACCGCTGAACCACGAGGTTGAGCACATGGGCCACGCATGGAACATGTGTCAGCTGGCCTCGCCTCAAAGCCGCCACCAGGTTCCGGCCATTGTCACACACGACCTTTCCTGGCTTTAGGTTCAGAGTTGTGAGCCAGTGATCTGCCTGCTGTTTCAGAGCTGTCCACACCTCTTCTGCATTGTGGGGTTTGTCACCTATGCAGATTAGCTTCAGCACTGCCTGTTGCCGCTTCGCCGAGGCAGTGCTGCAGTGCTTCTGTGTCGCCCTGGACAAGCCAGGGGCCACAGAGCACAACACTTAAACACCCCACACTCCCTGCAGGCATATCATAGTCAAAACACAAAATCCTTGTTGCCTTCCCCAGGGGCTGTTGTCCACACCAGGGTGTGGAGCCAGGCGGTTGGTCTCCACCCACCGAGGAGGAGGGAAAACACAGGCAGTGAGAGTTAAGCTAAGGAAGTGGAAGGAGGAAAGTAGTAGAGAGGAGAAAAGTGACAGCAAAGAGCCTGAAGTTGGTCCGGGTGTGTGGCCCGGACAGGACAGCAAGGTTGGCAGGATGTGGTGACCGTCTGCAGTGGAGGCCGATTGGAGTCTGCCGTAAGGACCGTGGACGGGTGGTGACCCGGCCGTACCGGACCGGTATACAAAGAGAAGCCAGCACCATTGGCAGAGGACTTTCGGATCCCGGCAAGGCTTGGTGTCGCCGTGAATTTGCCAAATCCGTTAGTGAAGGGAACCTCAGGGTTTCCAAACAGCCAAGTCCAGATAGAAGGCAACCGTACAACCGTGAAGGGGAGACACCGCCACCGCCAAGGGGAACCGTCTCCCAGGGCCAGCGCCTGTGGGCAAAAGGGGCTCCTCCGGCCCGTATCCAGGTCGGGGAGCGGGTTACCGTTGGGAAACCATCACTACCAACACTTAACTTAGGTGCAGGGAGAGACAGTCATCACTAACCTGCAGGGAGGAACAACCGCAGCCGTCCGAGTGACCCGTCCATCCAGCCACTTGTTTTACCGTGAACTGTGTCATCATCATTGGGCTGAGTGAGTACCTCCGTGCCGTGCGGCACAGCGCTGCCCCTGCGACCCTGCACCTCATCAGGCCCCGCAACCCGCCTGTCATCCATCTCTACCCCATCACCAGGCCCCGGGACAACCAACCCCCCTACCCACGGAGGGGAGAAATAACAACAAAGCTGCTCCCTGTCACAGGCTCCCGGGATCCCCGTCCAGAGCAGCGGTGGTGTCCACACAATCACCACAACCGTGGGTGGCGTCACGGACAATATCCCCAAAACCCAAACCACCCCTTTTCACTCACGGGCGAGTAGCGCCGCTCGAGTCCCCGGGATCCGGCCATCGCTCGAGCCAACGAGCAGCAGCAGCCGTAGAGCAGCGTCAGCCGGACCCGAGCAGTGGGAGAGCGCACCGTCCCCTCCTCCGCCCGCGACACTTCCAGCTTGGGACTGGTGTGGAGGGTAAAGTGGATCAGGATGCGCAGGAGGAGGAGGAGGCTGAGGAGCATGACATTCCGGAGCTGTAGAGTGTGTGTGAAACCCTGACTGAGGTAGGGCCTGCAAAACTTGGTGTGTGAAGGACGTGTTCCGTCCCTCGCTCAGACTGGGTCCCAGCTTGCACAATATTAACCCAGTGTGACGTCAACGAGATGTAGCGGCCTTGCCCACATGCACTTGTCCACGTGTCTGTGGTTAGGTGGACTTTGGCTGAAACAGCGTTGTTCAGGGCACGTGTGATGTTTTGTGAAACGTGGTTATGCAATGCGGGGACGGCACACCAGGAGAAATAGTGGCGGCTGTGGACCGAGTAACGTGGGACAGCTGCCACCATCAGGTCGCGGAATGCTTCTGTCTCAACCAGCCTAAAAGGCAACATTTCCAGCGCAAGCAGTCGCGAAATGTTAGCATTTAGAACTGTGGCATGTGGGGTGTTGGCAGTGTATTTGCGCCTGCGTTCAAAGGTTTGCTGAATGGATAACTGAACGCTGCGCTGGGACAAGGACGTGCTTGATGATGGTGTTCTTTCTGCGTAGGCAACTGCAGGTGCAGGAGTGGAGGAGGCTTGTTCGCAGGCAGCATGGACAGGGGATTGGCTCGCATGCACAACCAGCGAAGACGTAGCAGTGACATCAGCAAGCACTGCTCCTCGACTCTGTTGTACTTCCCACAAAGTCGGGTGCTTGGCTGACATGTGCCTGATCATGCTGGTGGTGGTCAGGCTGCTAGTTTTGGTACCCCTGCTGATGCTGGCATGGCAGGTGTTGCAAATGGCCTTTTTAGAATCATCTGGAGCCAACTTAAAAAACTGCCAGTGTCAGAGTTCCGGGTTTTCCAGTTTTCTTTTGAAAGAGCTTGCCCTTTGTTAACATGGAGTTTTCTGTTCTGTTGCCCTACTTCCTGTCCATCTGTTTAAAAGCCGCCCCTAAAGCTTAGTCCAGTGCCTGAGTATACTGCTTCCTGTGTGCTCCTGCCCTGCTGCTTTTGGTTCCTGATTGTTATTCGGATCCTCTTGGAAAACAACCGACACCGACTCTGGACTTCATCTGGTATCATCTAGCTGTGACCGGACTCCGTTTGCCGTCTTTGGTCGGCACTTCTGCCCGGTTCCTTCCGTTTAATACCACTCTGGACTCACATCACGTACGGACATTTTTGGACTTACCTATTGCCCTTTTGTGTCCCGGCTGCTGGGCATTTAGGGCTTCTGGGGTGATTGCCAGACAGTCCCTGTATAGGGGTTCGCTCTTGGTGGTCTCCCTGGGGGAGTCCGGTGCGCAGTCCCGGGAATTCCCTTTCGCTCCGTCCCTGGAAGGTATTTCCTGTATTTATGTTCTACTGTGTTTTTGTTCCGTTTATGTACATATTTGCTGGTTGCATATTATAAACGTCTTGCACCAAGAACTCGTCTCTGGTTGTCATTGCCCTAACGCAATCGAAATCCTCAATACATACAATAGTATTACAGCCAGACTCGGGAAGACCTAACATTTGTACAGGCACCTTGTGTCGTGTTGTTCCGGGGAACAGTTGCCTGACGTCTGCCTGGGGCCACCACTCTGCTTCTTACTGCCTGTTGGGATGCTACGCCTCCCTCCCCCTGTGCACTGCTGTCCTCGCTCTGCATATCCTCCTGCCAGGTTGGGTCAGTTACTGGATCATCCACCACGTCGTCTTCCTCTTCCACACCCTGCTCCTCCTCCTGACTTCCTGACAATTGTGTCTCATCATCGTCCACCCCTTGTTGAGACACGTTGCCAACTTCGTGAGAACGTGGCTGCTCAAATATTTGGGCATCTGTACATACAATCTCGTCATGGCCCACTTCAACAGGAGCTGGCGAGAGGCCAGAATTTGTGAATGGAAACGTGAACGAACAGCTCTTCCGAGTGTCCAAGTGTGGGATCAGTAATGTCCGTGGACGTGTACTCGGCCTGGTGGTAGGAAGGAGGATCAGGTTCTGAAATGTGCGGTGCAGTATCACGGCTACTGACACTGGACCGTGTGGAAGACAGAGTGTTTGTGGTGGTGCCAATCTGACTGGAAGCATTATCCGCTATCCAACTAACAACCTGTTGACACTGGTCTTGGTTCAAGAGCGGTGTACTGCTGCGGTCCCCAAGAATTTGGGACAGGACGTGCGAGCGACTAGATGTGGCCCTTTGTTGTGGCAAAATTAGAGCTTGCACACAACCTCGGTCTCTGCCTGCACCACCATCACGTCCACTTCCTTGTTCGTTGACAACACCCTTGCGCATTTTGCAATGCTGTGCTGATGTGTATTCACTAGACTTGTGCGTTATATCCAAGTTTTTGCAAAACTCACACAAATGCAGCGGAAAGCTGCCACCAACAGGCACACACGTGCAGTTTTTAAATGCAAGCACGGAGGCACTAAGAACCTAACAGATCTCTATCCAGGGACAACGTGGAGCCTCCCAATTTTTGGCTGCCCTGCCTAAGGGCTATACTACAATAGACCCACTTCCTTCCAATGGGCACTTCAGGTTTACAGGCCCTCATGCACGTCTCTATCCAGGGACAACGTGGAGCCTCCCAATTTTTGGCTGCCCTGCCTAAGGGCTATACTACAATAGACCCACTTCCTTACAATGGGCACTTCAGGTTTACAGGCCATCATGCACGTCTCTATCCAGGGACAATGTGGAGCCTCCCAATTTTTGGCTGCCCTGCCTAAGGGCTATACTATAATACACCCACTTCCTGACAATGGGCACTTCAGGTTTACAGGCCCTCATGCACGTCTCTATCCAGGGACAACGTGGAGCCTCCCAATTTTTGGCTGCCCTGCCTAAGGGCTATACTACAATAGACCCACTTCCTTCCAATGGGCACTTCAGGTTTACAGGCCCTCATTCACGTCTCTATCCAGGGACAACGTGGAGCCTCCCAATTTTTGGCTGCCCTGCCTAAGGGCTATACTACAATAGACCCACTTCCTTCCAATGGGCACTTCAGGTTTACAGGCCATCATGCACGTCTCTATCCAGGGACAATGTGGAGCCTCCCAATTTTTGGCTGCCCTGCCTAAGGGCTATACTATAATACACCCACTTCCTGACAATGGGCACTTCAGGTTTACAGGCCATCATGCACGTCTCTATCCAGGGACAATGTGGAGCCTCCCAATTTTTGGCTGCCCTGCCTAAGGGCTATACTACAATAGACCCACTTCCTTACAATGGGCACTTCAGGTTTTCAGGCCCTCATGCACGTCTGTATGCAGGGGCATTGGTGAACCTCACAATTTTGGACTGCCCTGGCAAAGGAAAATACTACAAAGACTCACTTCCTCAAAATGGGCACATTAGACTCAAGAGGCCTTCATGTACGTCTCTTCTCAGGGACATCGGAGTGCCACACAATGTTTTCACGTAAAATCTTTCATGTATTAATCTCAAAAAGTAACATACACCAGCTCTATCTCACTATTGGGTATGTGCCCTTAACATTTCTGCCATGAAAAATCATTTTGGGGTCATTTTGGAAGGTTTTCTGGTGAGTCCGTAAAAATGGCGTGAAACGCGGACAAAATTGTTCACAGCTGTGACTTTTGAGTGATAAATGCTTCAAGGGGTCTTCCCCATGCTGTTGCCATGTCATTTGAGCACTCTTCTGAGACTTTTGTGACATTTTTAGGGTTTCTACATGCTGCCGGGGGGTCATTTCACAAAAATACTCGGGTCTCCCATAGGATAACATTGGGCTCGTTGCTCGGGCCGAGTACACGAGTATCTTGGGAGGCTCGGCCCGAGCTTCGAGCACCCGAGCTTTTTAGTACTCGCTCATCACTACTTAGTAACTATCAGTTTGAGTGTGCAATGCAGGCAGACGTGCTGCAAATATCTTTGCACTAGTGGGACAATACAGAAGTCCAAGAGCCACGTTTAGGATGCCACTAAGTTCAATCAGTGTTTGCTAGTATAATGGCTTAGTAACAATGAGTTTGAGTGTGCAATGCAGGCAGACGTGCTGCAAATATCTTTGCACTAGTGGGACAATACAGAAGTCCAACAGTCACTTTTAGATTGCCACTAAGTTCACTCAGTGTTTGCTAGTATAATGGCTTAGTAACTATCAGTTTGAGTGTGCAATGCAGGCAGACGTGCTGCAAATATCTTTGCACTAGTGGGACAATACAGGAGTCCAACAGCCACTTTTAGGATGCCACTAAGTTTACTCAGTGTTTGCTAGTATAATGGCTTAGTTATAATGACTTTGAGTGTGCAATGCAGGCAGACGTGCTGCAAATATCTTTGCACTAGTGGGACAATACAGAAGTCCAAGAGCCACGTTTAGGATGCCACTAAGTTCACTCAGTGTTTGCTAGTATAATGGCTTAGTAACTATCAGTTTGAGTGTGCAATGCAGGCAGAGGTGCTGCAAATATCTTTGCACTAATGGGACAATACAGAAGTCCAACAGCCACTTTTAGGATGCCACTAAGTTCACTCAGTGTTTGCTAGTATAATGGCTTAGTAACAATGAGTTTGAGTGTGCAAAGGGCAGTAGGGTACAGTGGCAGGGTTGTGGGTCTCTGGGTAGGGGAAAGGAAGCCTGCCTTTCTATCCCTCCTAATGGGGAAATGCAGTGAGGAAATCCCTGACCTTAGCTACACAGACGCTGTCATCTTGTGTAGCTGTTAAACTCTGTTTTCAGGACCTGTCACCTATGGCTCTGACCCTGCCGGTATGAGCCCTTAAAAGGACTGATAGAAAGTGCTATCCCTAAGCTGTCCAGCGCTGTGTATGGAGCGTATACAGCAGTATCGGCGATAGGAGCTGCGCCAGTGATGTCTGACACCAAGGACGCAGAAGGCAGATAATGGCGTGCTGGAGGAAAATGTCCGGTTTTATAATGCAGGGACATGTGACATGGACATCCTATCACACATGCCGTTGCTTCTCTGGCTAAAAGTCCACTTAGCTGTGTGTGTGTCTGGGATTGGCTGACATGCTGGTCCTCCCCACTACACTCGCGCGCTTAGGGAAGGAAGACAAGGATAAAAAAAAAAATGCCAATCGCCATTATCCATACAGCAGTGATCTGAAGGCGCTGTTCCCGCACACTATACACTGAAATTTCATAATAGTGTGAGTCACAGAGTGACTTACACTATTACAGCGGAAAGCCAGCTACTAATTAGCTGGTCTTTTTGCTGCTAGAACCGTTCTCGAACGTATCTAGAACTATCGAGCTTTAGCAAAAAGCTCGAGTTCTAGTTCTATCTAGAACAGCCCCAAAATCACTCGAGCCGCGAACTGGAGAACCTCGAACCACGAACCGCGCTCAACTCTACTGGAGACAAAGCACATACAGATGTGAAAACTGGAAAAATATGCATGTCACACAAAAGCCAAACATAGTGTTTCTTCTCATATACATATATCTCAGGTACACATCCCATAATGCATTGCAAGTAACAAGGTCACTAGTGATGATTATCCCAGGGACTACAAAAGATGAGCGCCGGCCAACCAACATCTTTTTTGTATTTTGCAGGCTAGGAATAGGAGGTCTAAGCGCTCAGTTCATTACACATAGGAATAGAAAAAATCCAAAATATGAGTCGTATTACTACAGAGCTGACACTCATTGAAAATAGGAATGGTAGTCACAATTTATAATGAATAATCCATATATTCAATTGATAGATCAATATGAATATGAATTGATTGATCTGTTATATACTGCCATAAAAGCACTTTTATAACAGCCTTTTTTTTCCATTCTTCACACACTGCAAAGTATGGCGGTTTAATACCCCTATGTTCTAACTTGTTTTCTAAAAAAGAATCCTGAAACCAAGGCTTGGGAGATGGACAGGAATTTTGTTTAACATGAAATAAAAATCTCTAAATTTCAGAGAATTAAATGTCTACCACACAAAATGTGTGTTATAAAAAATAAACAATTTTTTTGCACACTATTTTACTGCAATAGTCCAATATGAGAATCATACATAGCTCCACAATATAGCGGCCAGTTGCTGATGCTTGCTTTTGAGACATTAACCTACCTAGCTTTTCTTGTAGCAACCTGGTTAAGGTCGGGGATGGGGAGGGTTATTTTGTTTAACTCGCTTTAAGAAAGAAGTAAAAAATATCTTTTCACTGTGTGAGACCCGCAACACACATCCGTGTAATTTGTACGTGTGCGGTACGTATTTGCACGTACCAGAGACACGTACACATGGAGACCCATGTTATTCAATGGAAGATGGCACACGTACGTAAAATCACACGGAATGTGTGTCCATGTCGTAAGTACGTGTGTGCGCTTTTCAACATGGACGACATGTCCGGTTTTTGCCGGTAACACGCAGGCACGGACCGCTTTAGTCTATGGGTCCGTGCCTGCACGGACCGCACACGGAGTATGTCCGTGTCCGTACTTCATCACAAAATCTGAACCACTTGTTACTAGAGTTGAGCGCGGTTCGTGGTTCGTGGTTCTCCAGTTCTAGGCTCGAGTGATTTTGGGGCATGTTCTAGATCGAACTAGAACTCGAGCTTTTTGCGAAAGCTCGATAGTTCTAGAAACGTTCGAGAACGGTTCTAGCAGCAAAAAAACAGCTAAATCCTAGCTTGGTTTCTGCTGTAATAGTGTAAGTCACTCTGTGAATTACACTATTATGACATTTTCAGTGTATAGTGTGCGTGAACAGCGCCTTCAGATCACTGCTGTTTCTATAATGGCGATCGCCATTTTTTTTTTTTTTTTCTTGTCTTCCTTCCCTAAGCGCGCGCGTCTTGTGGGGCGGGCCAGCATGTCAGCCAATCCCAGACACACACACAGCTAAGTGGACTTTTAGCCAGAGAAGCAACGGCATGTGTGATAGGATGTCCATGTCACATGTCCCTGCATTATAAAAACGAGTATCTGCCCGTCCGGACGCCATTATCTCTTCTGCGTCTTTGGTGTCAGACATCACTGTCGCAGCTCCGTCCTCCTGAGTCCTATCGCCGATACAGCTGTATGCGCTGCATACACAGCGTTAGACAGCTTAGGGAGAGCACTTTCTAGCAGTCCTTTTAAGGGCTCAAACCGGCAGGGTCAGAGAGCCATAGGTGACAGGTCCTGAAAACAGCAACAGCGTCTGTGTAGCCAAGGTCAGGGATTTCCTCCCTGCATTTCACCATTAGGAAGGAATAGAAAGGCAGGCTTCCATTCCTCTACCCAGAGCCCCACAATCCTGCCACTGTACCCTCTTGTCCTCTGCACACTCCAACTCATTATAACTAAGCCATTATACTAGCAAACACTCAGTGTACCTAGTGGCATCCTATCTGTGGCTATTGGACTTTGCTATAGTCCCACTAGTGCAAAGACATTTGCAGAGCGCGTCTGCCTGCATTGCACACTCCAACTCATTATAACTAAGCCATTATACTAGCAAACACTCAGTGTACCTAGTGGCATCCTATCTGTGGCTATTGGACTTTGCTATAGTCCCACTAGTGCAAAGACATTTGCAGAGCGCGTCTGCCTGCATTGCACACTCCAACTCATTATAACTAAGCCATTATACTAGCAAACACTCAGTGTACCTAGTGGCATCCTATCTGTGGCTATTGGACTTTGCTATAGTCCCACTAGTGCAAAGACATTTGCAGAGCGCATCTGCCTGCATTGCACACTCCAACTCATTATAACTAAGCCATTATACTAGCAAACACTCAGTGTACCTAGTGGCATCCTATACGTGGCTATTGGACTTTGCTATAGTCCCACTAGTGCAAAGACATTTGCAGAGCACGTCTGCCTGCATTGCACACTCCAACTCATTATAACTAAGCCATTATACTAGCAAACACTCAGTGTACCTAGTGGCATCCTATACGTGGCTATTGGACTTTGCTATAGTCCCACTAGTGCAAAGACATTTGCAGAGCGCGTCTGCCTGCATTGCACACTCCAACTCATTATAACTAAGCCATTATACTAGCAAACACTCAGTGAACCTAGTGGCATCCTATCTGTGGCTATTGGGCTTTGCTATAGTCCCACTAGTGCAAAGACATTTGCAGAGCGCGTCTGCCTGCATTGCACACTCCAACTCATTATAACTAAGCCATTATACTAGCAAACACTCAGTGTACCTAGTTGCATCCTATACGTGGCTATTGGACTTTGCTATAGTCCCACTAGTGCAAAGACATTTGCAGAGTGCGTCTGCCTGCATTGCACACTCCAACTCATTATAACTAAGCCATTATACTAGCAAACACTCAGTGTACCTAGTGGCATCCTATCTGTGGCTATTGGACTTTGCTATAGTCCCACTAGTGCAAAGACATTTGCAGAGCGCGTCTGCCTGCATTGCACACTCCAACTCATTATAACTAAGCCATTATACTAGCAATTTTTGCTGCCAGTTTAAGGGCCGTAGTTGCATTGTCAGGGATATTTATTCTTTATTATTCTGCTGTTAATAAAGCTAGACCACCACTGCAATCTACACCACCTCTCAAGTTTTACTACCACATTTTCAGTCCACAATCTTGTCGCAATCAACATGAGTGGCAAAATGACAGATGCTGGTGGAAAGGGGAAGAGGCGTGGTGGAAAAGGCAAAAAAGGTTTTGTCCGTGGGGAAGGTGGCAAAGCTCCATTATCATCTGCTGAAGATAGACCATCTACCAGCAAAAGTAAGATGTCTACTACTTACCGTGGACAATCCGATGTGCTCCCTTTTTTACGGACACGAACAACAGGAACAAAGGTAGATGATGGGCAAAAAAGGAAAATGCTTGAATGGATCTCAAGTGGTCCAACAAGTGCCCTCTCAGCCACTTCAAGTACCGCATCCAAAAAACACCAGTCCTCTGAGTTGTCATCCCAATCAAACTTGATTTCTCCCAGCTCTGAAGTCTCCATCAGCCCTGCACAGTATGGTGGAACTGAGATGGCTGAGTCTGCAGAGCTGTTCAGTCACACTATAGCCTGGGAATCAGAGGTCTGCTCCCAAGCTACAGTGAGTACAGAACAGGAAATGGTCTGCAGTGATGCCCAGAACCTTTGTGACTCTGATTCAGGCCGTGAGGACAAAGTTTCGGAGCATAATGTTGACCCTTTGTCACAAACTGTAACACCTGTGGTTATAGACAATGAGGAACATACTGATGAAGATGAGACTCAGATACCCGATTGGGATGACAACTTAAATATTCGATCAGAGCAAGAAGAGGCTCGGTCTGAGGGGGAGGGGAGTGCAAACACAACAATTGATGATGAAGTTCTAGATCCCACCTACTGTCAACCCACAGTCAGGCACTCGAGGAGGTCAACAGAGGTGGTGGAGGAGGATGCAACTGATGACGAAGTTACCTTGCGCCTTCCTGGACAGAGTCGGAGTACTGGTAGCACGTCTACAACTGAATCCTTAGCCACCACTCTGCCTCTGAGCATTATTCGGGGTGGATCAACAGGTCGCATGGCCTCTAAGCCTTGCCTAGCCTGGTCCTTTTTTGACATAGAAAAAGATCGCCCAAATTATGTGATCTGTAAAATTTGTCATGGTTCTCTTAGTAGAGGTCAAAACCTCAGCAGTTTGACAACTTCTTCCATGAATCGTCACATGAATAAATATCATATGGCCCGGTGGGAAGCTCACTGTGCTGCAATGCGGCCTAGCGGAGCCAACCATCCACCGCCTGCCCCTTTCAGTGCATCCGCGCGCTCGTCATCTTCTAGGACTGTGGGGACAGCTGTCACACCTGTTTTTCCACCCACAACTTCCACCACTGTAACCGCAACAGGCAGTTTGCTTGGTAGGTCATCAGTTGTTTTGGAAGGGGAAACAAGTGAGTGTGTACAGCTCTCTCAGACATCGATAGCACCAACTTTGGATGAAGGCAACATCATGTCTCCGCCTGCACTTTCCTCACAAAGCTGCATTTTTCCAGGGACACCCTACTCAACACCGTCTACACACAGCAGCCAGATCTCTGTCCCTCAGATGTGGTCAAATAAAAGGCCACTTCCTGCGACCCATGACAAAGCGAAGAGGTTGACTCTATCCCTCTGTAAGCTGTTGGCTACCGAAATGCTGCCTTTCCGCCTAGTGGACACACAGGATTTTAGAGACCTTATGTCTGTCGCTGTGCCCCAGTACCAGATGCCTAGTCGCCACTACTTCTCTAAGAAAGGTGTGCCCGCGCTACACCAGCATGTCGCACACAACATCACCGCTTCATTGAGAAACTCTGTGTGTGAACGGGTGCATTTCACCACCAATACTTGGACCAGTAAGCATGGACAGGGAGTTACATGTCGCTGACTGGGCACTGGGTAACTATGGTGATAGATGGTGAAGGGTCTGCTGCACAAGTTTTGCCGTCCCCACGACTTGTGTGTCAATCCTCTGTCTGTCCAAGTTCCGCCACTGCTTCTGCATCCTCCACCTCATCTGGGTCCTCCACCTCCGCCCCAAGCCTGCCTGGTCAGGCCACCAGCGTTCTCACTGCGCAGAAGGAATCACGCACCCCTCATTACTATGCTGGCAGCAGAGCGCAACGGCATCAGGCGGTCTTTAGCTTGACATGTCTTGGGAATAAGAGTCACACAGCTGAGGAGTTGTGGTCAGCTCTGCGGTCCGAGTTTAATAAATGGTTGTCTCCACTCAACCTGCAGCCTGGTAAGGCCGTGTGCGACAATGCTGCAAACCTGGGTGCGGCCCTTCGCCTG
Organism: Anomaloglossus baeobatrachus; assembly: GCF_048569485.1. NCBI lineage: Eukaryota > Metazoa > Chordata > Amphibia > Anura > Aromobatidae > Anomaloglossus > Anomaloglossus baeobatrachus. The sequence continues at coordinate 151,201,668 of NC_134357.1, forward strand.
GGCAAGGTGACACACGTACCTTGTATGGCTCACGTGTTGAACCTTGTCGTGCAGCAATTTTTAACACAGTATCCCGGGCTAGATGGCCTTCTGAACAGGGCACGAAAACTGTCTGCTCACTTCCGCCGTTCAAGCGCCGCAGCTGAGCGACTTGCATCGCTCCAGAAGTCTTTCGGCCTGCCGGTTCATCGCCTGAAATGCGATGTGCCGACACGCTGGAATTCAACTCTCCACATGTTACAGCGACTGTGGCAGCATCGCCGAGCCCTGGTGCAATACGTCATGACGTATAGCCTGGGCCAACGAGATGCAGAGGTGGGGCAGATCACCCTGATGGAGTGGTCTCAGATCAAGGACCTATGCACCCTTCTGCACAGTATCGACATGGCGACGAATATGTTTAGCGCTGACAATGCCATTATCAGCATGACGATTCCAGTCATTTACATGCTGGAACACACGCTAAACACTATTCGGAGTCAGGGGGTGGGACAACAGGAAAGGGATGAACTACAGGAGGATTCATATGCGCAAGGGACAACAACATCACCAAGGTCCAGACGTTCATCATCACCAACGCGGCAGGCATGGGAGCATGGGGGACATGGATCAACAAGGGCGCATGGTAGCAGGCGAGATGTTGAGGAAGGTGCAGGAGGACATGAAGAAATGGAGGACGAACTGTCCATGGACATGGAAGACTCAGCAGATGAGGGAGACCTTGGTCAAATTTCAGTTGAAAGAGGTTGGGGGGAGATGTCAGAGGACGAAAAAACGGTTAGCACCTCTATGCCACAAACACAGCGTGGACTTGGTCCGCATGGATGCGCAAGACACATGAGTGCCTTCTTGTTGCACTACCTCCAACATGACCCTCGTATTGTCAAAATTAGAAGTGATGATGACTACTGGCTTGCCACACTATTAGATCCCCGGTACAAGTCCAAATTTTGTGACATAATTCCAGCCATAGAAAGGGACGCACGTATGCAGGAGTATCAGCAGAAGCTGTTACTCGATCTTAGATCCGCTTTTCCACCAAACAACCGTGCAGGTGCAGGGAGTGAATCTCCCAGTTGTAACTTGACAAACATGGGACGGTCTCGTCATCTTCAACAGTCTACACGTACCAGTAGGACCGTATCTGGTGCTGGTAACAGCAATTTTATGGAATCTTTTCATAATTTTTTTAGACCCTCCTTTGCAAGGCCACCAGAGACAACAAGTCTGACACATAGTCAACGGCTGGAGAGGATGATACAGGAGTATCTCCAAATGAACATCGATGCCATGACTGTGCAACTGGAGCCTTGCTCCTTTTGGGCTTCAAACCTAGAAAAATGGCCAGAGCTATCAACTTACGCCTTGGAGATTTTGTCGTGTCCAGCTGCCAGCGTTGTCTCTGAACGTGTCTTCAGTGCTGCTGGGTGTGTGCTGACAGATAAGCGCACGCGTCTGTCCAGTGACAATGTGGACAGACTGACGTTCATCAAAATGAACAAGTCATGGATCCAGAAGGAATTTACAACCCCTGTGTCATCCTGGGGAGAGTAAATGCTTGTAGATTTGGAATGTGCTTGATGCAAATCTAGCTGTGAAGTGTACAACTAGGGCACAAGTGCTGCCACTGAATGGGTGGGTGTGTGTGGGGCACAATTTTTGGAAAAAAGGGAGACTCCGCTTGGAGTAACCCTTGCTTACATTGTTTTTAAAAGAAGCCAAGATGAACAAGTCATGGGTCAGCAAAGACTTTATCTACCTACCCCGGTGTCATCCTGGGGACGGTTAATTATGGCGTATTTTTGAATGTGCTTGATGCAAATCTAGCTGTGAAGTGTACAACTGGGGCACAACTGCTGCCACTGAAGGGGTGGGTGTGTGTGTGGCCCAATTTTTGGAAAAAAGGGAGACTCCGCTTGGAGTAACCCTTGCTTGCTGTGTTTTTAAAAGAAGCCAAGATGAACAGAGCTGGGATCAGGAAAGACTTTGCTACCTACTCCGGTGTCATCCTGGGGACGGTTAATTATGGCATATTTTTGAATGTGCTTGATGCAAATCTAGCTGTGAAGTGTACAACTGGGGCACAACTGCTGCCACTGAAGGGGTGGGTGTGTGTGTGGCCCAATTTTTGGAAAAAAGGGAGACTCCGCTTGGAGTAACCCTTGCTTGCTGTGTTTTTAAAAGAAGCCAAGATGAACAGAGCTGGGATCAGGAAAGACTTTGTTACCTACTCCGGTGTCATCCTGGGGACGGTTAATTATGGCGTATTTTTGAATGTGCTTGATGCAAATCTAGCTGTGAAGTGTACAACTGGGGCACAACTGCTGCCACTGAAGGGGTGGGTGTGTGTGTGGCCCAATTTTTGGAAAAAAGGGAGACTCCGCTTGGAGTAACCCTTGCTTGCTGTGTTTTTAAAAGAAGCCAAGATGAACAGAGCTGGGATCAGGAAAGACTTTGCTACCTACTCCGGTGTCATCCTGGGGACGGTTAATTATGGCGTATTTTTGAATGTGCTTGATGCAAATCTAGCTGTGAAGTGTACAACTGGGGCACAACTGCTGCCACTGAAGGGGTGGGTGTGTGTGTGGCCCAATTTTTGGAAAAAAGGGAGACTCCGCTTGGAGTAACCCTTGCTTGCTGTGTTTTTAAAAGAAGCCAAGATGAACAGAGCTGGGTTCAGGAAAGACTTTGCTACCTACTCCGGTGTCATCCTGGGGACGGTTAATTATGGCGTATTTTTGAATGTGCTTGATGCAAATCTAGCTGTGAAGTGTACAACTGGGGCACAACTGCTGCCACTGAAGGGGTGGGTGTGTGTGTGGCCCAATTTTTGGAAAAAAGGGAGACTCCGCTTGGAGTAACCCTTGCTTGCTGTGTTTTTAAAAGAAGCCAAGATGAACAGAGCTGGGATCAGGAAAGACTTTGCTACCTACTCCGGTGTCATCCTGGGGACAGTTAATTATGGCGTATTTTTGAATGTGCTTGATGCAAATCTAGCTGTGAAGTGTACAACTGGGGCACAACTGCTGCCACTGAAGGGGTGGGTGTGTGTGGGGCCCAATTTTTGGAAAAAAGGGAGACTCCGCTTGGAGTAACCCTTGCTTGCTGTGTTTTTAAAAGAAGCCAAGATGAACAGAGCTGGGATCAGGAAAGACTTTGCTACCTACCCCGGTGTCATCCTGGGCACGGATAAGAATGGCGTATTTTTGAATGTGCTTGATGCAAATCTAGCTGTGAAGTGTACAACTAGGGCACAAGTGCTGCCACTGAATGGGTGGGTGTGTGTGGGCACAATTTTTGGAAAAAAGGGAGACTCCGCTTGGAGTAACCCTTGCTTGCTGTGTTTTTAAAAGAAGCCAAGATGAACAAGTCATGGGTCAGCAAAGACTTTATCTACCTACCCCGGTGTCATCCTGGGGACGGTTAATTATGGCGTATTTTTGAATGTGCTTGATGCAAATCTAGCTGTGAAGTGTACAACTAGGGCACAAGTGCTGCCACTGAATGGGTGGGTGTGTGTGGGGCACAATTTTTGGAAAAAAGGGAGACTCCGCTTGGAGTAACCCTTGCTTGCTGTGTTTTTAAAAGAAGCCAAGATGAACAGAGCTGGGATCAGGAAAGACTTTGCTACCTACCCCGGTGTCATCCTGGGGACGGATAAGAATGGCGTATTTTTGAATGTGCTTGATGCAAATCTAGCTGTGAAGTGTACAACTAGGGAACAAGTGCTGCCACTGAATGGGTGGGTGTGTGTGGGGCCCAATTTTTGGAAAAAAGGGAGACTCCGCTTGGAGTAACCCTTGCTTGCTGTGTTTTTAAAAGAAGCCAAGATGAACAGAGCTGGGATCAGGAAAGACTTTGCTACCTACTCCGGTGTCATCCTGGGGACGGTTAATTATGGCGTATTTTTGAATGTGCTTGATGCAAATCTAGCTGTGAAGTGTACAACTGGGGCACAACTGCTGCCACTGAAGGGGTGGGTGTGTGTGGGGCCCAATTTTTGGAAAAAAGGGAGACTCCGCTTGGAGTAACCCTTGCTTGCTGTGTTTTTAAAAGAAGCCAAGATGAACAGAGCTGGGATCAGGAAAGACTTTGCCAACTACCCCGGTGTCATCCTGGGGACGGATAAGAATGGCGTATTTTTGAATGTGCTTGATGCAAATCTAGCTGTGAAGTGTACAACTAGGGAACAAGTGCTGCCACTGAATGGGTGGGTGTGTGTGGGGCCCAATTTTTGGAAAAAAGGGAGACTCCGCTTGGAGTAACCCTTGCTTGCTGTGTTTTTAAAAGAAGCCAAGATGAACAGAGCTGGGATCAGGAAAGACTTTGCCAACTACCCCGGTGTCATCCTGGGGACGGATAAGAATGGCGTATTTTTGAATGTGCTTGATGCAAATCTAGCTGTGAAGTGTACAACTAGGGCACAAGTGCTGCCACTGAATGGGTGGGTGTGTGTGGGGCACAATTTTTGGAAAAAAGGGAGACTCCGCTTGGAGTAACCCTTGCTTACATTGTTTTTAAAAGAAGCCAAGATGAACAAGTCATGGGTCAGCAAAGACTTTATCTACCTACTCCGGTGTCATCCTGGGGACGGTTAATTATGGCGTATTTTTGAATGTGCTTTATGCAAATCTAGCTGTGAAGTGTACAACTGGGGCACAACTGCTGCCACTGAAGGGGTGGGTGTGTGTGGGGCCCAATTTTTGGAAAAAAGGGAGACTCCGCTTGGAGTAACCCTTGCTTGCTGTGTTTTTAAAAGAAGCCAAGATGAACAGAGCTGGGATCAGGAAAGACTTTGCTACCTACTCCGGTGTCATCCTGGGGACGGTTAATTATGGCGTATTTTTGAATGTGCTTGATGCAAATCTAGCTGTGAAGTGTACAACTGGGGCACAACTGCTGCCACTGAAGGGGTGGGTGTGTGTGGGGCCCAATTTTTGGAAAAAAGGGAGACTCCGCTTGGAGTAACCCTTGCTTGCTGTGTTTTTAAAAGAAGCCAAGATGAACAGAGCTGGGATCAGGAAAGACTTTGCTACCTACCCCGGTGTCATCCTGGGGACGGATAAGAATGGCGTATTTTTGAATGTGCTTGATGCAAATCTAGCTGTGAAGTGTACATCTAGGGCACAAGTGCTGCCACTGAATGGGTGGGTGTTTGTGGGGCACAATTTTTGGAAAAAAGGGAGACTCCGCTTGGAGTAACCCTTGCTTACATTGTTTTTAAAAGAAGCCAAGATGAACAAGTCATGGGTCAGCAAAGACTTTATCTACCTACCCCGGTGTCATCCTGGGGACGGTTAATTATGGCGAATTTTTGAATGTGCTTGATGCAAATCTAGCTGTGAAGTGTACAACTGGGGCACAACTGCTGCCACTGAAGGGGTGGGTGTGTGTGTGGCCCAATTTTTGGAAAAAAGGGAGACTCCGCTTGGAGTCACCTTGCGGTGTTTTACATGACTTTAGAAGGGCGTGCCATGCCTATATCTGTGTGTCCTCCTCTTTTTCCTTGTCCAGCTGTTTTGTTTTCGCATGAGTATATGTCCTTGTCACTTTCCCATGTGTTTGTGTTGTGTTGTGAGTTGTTTGTCACCTTTTGGACACCTTTGAGGGTGTTTTCTAGGTGTTTTTCTGTGTTTGTGATTGCCTGCCATTGTTTCCTATTGGCTCGAGTTCGGTTCGTCGAACGTTCGACGAACCGAACTCGAACGGAACCTCCGTTCGGCGAACCGACCTCGAGCCGAACCGGGACCGGTTCGCTCATCTCTACTTGTTACCAATCTATCATGTCAATTGATGGCCATTAATTCTGGCGCCAAACATACATTTCCTGTGTCATTTGCACGCCAGACAGCAGCTGGGCACCTGTCCTCTCACTGCAGGGGAACTTTGAGCACAGAGAACAACACAGGTACTGAGCATGGCGCCCAGAATCGATACAGAGAGGCTGATTGGAGAAGTGGAGAGGCATCCAGAGCTGTGGGACACACGTGTTGATGGCTACCATGACAGGCTAATGGTGGAACGAGCATGGATGGCTGTGGCAGAGATAGTCTACCCTAGGAATGGATGGTCTCAATGTACCCCTGGAAGGAAAAATAGATATGGTGAGTACAGATATTTCCATTGCTTCTGTCTTTACCTACATGTGCACATTCTGTAGGGAGAGTATAAACATATTTGTATAGTTTGTTTGGCATGTATTAATGGGCCTGACTCATTTTGAGATACACTGGAGACTCACAAACAGGAGAATGTAGTTTTCTGCTCTTTTGAAGTATTCATTGCAGTTTACTAGTAATGTCAGCATGTGTATATATGGGCTGCAAAGCATGTTATGCATGTACAAATGGCATTTCAGGGTGGGGAAGCCACTATTAAACATGTTTGGGGTTTTTTTTGGTTAACATTTCTGTGCTTTTTCTATTGCAAATGTGCTGTGATTTGTCTATATTTTTGGATTTGTATTTCTATGTTTGGTTTATTATGCAAGTTCCTTGGTGTCACCATGTCTGGAATGGTATCAGTAATTTGTAGTGTGTAATGGTAAATATATGTGGAACATATGGCACTTCATGGGTTTGTAGTATTTTTTTGTCATGGCTTTCTGTAGGTTTATATTTTTTGAACAATTATAAGGAGATGAATGATTAATAAGTGGTTGAAGATGTTTACTGGTGAACTTGTTTTCTCTCCCATGCTTATAGTGTTATTATGTCACTATATGAGTGTAATGGGTTGGTGTTGTCATACACATGGATGTGTGTTCCTATTTCATACAATTGATGCAATCCAAGACTAATGTCTAATTTTTTAACATCTAGAATTTTTTGAATTAGTGACTTTATTTTACGTTTTTTAATGTTTTTTAACAGTGGATCTTGTCAAACGGCGATGGCGCTCAGCCCGTGACCAGTTCTGCAAAGAGTATAACCCTGTGGCCACCACAGCTGCCGCTGCAAAGAAGAAAAAATATGTCCATTATGAAAAACTGAGCTTCCTTATGCCCATTATGGAAGTACCAAAGTAAGTTTCAAGCATTACATCACATGGTGGTTTTATTTAAAAGACACACAGTAATTTAATTTTTTTTTTGTCATCAAAGTACAGAGGATAACCTGGAAGATAGTGAGGAAGCCCAGTCAGCAGTATTAACAGCGACCTCTGCTTCTGAGATGGAGCCTACCTCATATCAACCTCCACCAATCCCCAACACCAGGCAGCCAGACGCAGAAGAAATGTCCTCTGATTTGGGTTTGGGTACAAGTCAATCCACTAATGTAATTGCAGGCCAGTCTACAGGGCAACAAAGTGGTCCTTCACCAGTTCTTGCAGAGAGTAGTCCACAGCAACATGCAGGCACACAGCCAAGAATATCAACTAATACCATGCGCACAGTAGCACAATCTATCCGTGGTCGCAGACATAGGCGTTATGAAGATTTACGTTCCCTGCCAGATATCATTGATACAAGAATTATACACATGATAAATTCACTGATACCAGAGAGTGATGGAGAGAGATTTTGTCGCTCCCTTTCTCCCTCTCTTGCATTGGTTGCACCTGATAGGCAGGACAGATTTAGGGCATCCTTAATAACACTAATATCTGCTACCCAACGTGATCCAGAACTCATTTATTGTTTTTAAGTGATTGAACAATGGAGAGCCAATCCACGTGGCCTACACACAAACACAACTCAACAAACTGTGGAAACCCAAACAGAAGAACATTTCTCTAATTTTCAACATAATCCTGTAGTGCAACAAACAGATATACAGTGTCCATCTTCTTCTATGGTAACTGATGTACAAATTAGGCCAACATTTGTCCCACAACAAACAAGTACATTAATGACACTAAGGCCATCTCAACAGCCAACATTTGTCCCACAAGTACCCCAACAGACACCAATACAATCCTCTTTTAACTATCCTAGTATTGTTAGTAATTTTCATAGACTACCTCAATGTTTCAACAACCAACAGCCTACCATGTTCCTAATAATCTACAACAACAGTACTTTCAACAACAGACTTACCCAACTAACTTCACATGCACACATACTCAGCCTCTTCCAACACATCAATATGTACCACCTACACTTGGTCTTCCATCTGTACAAACAACTGCCTCATTATTTGTTCCAAGTACAACAACTGTTACTAGTGGAAACACTGATCAGTCACTCACTACAACATCTACTGTTGTGCAGCAAACATATTCTGTAGATGTCAATGCAATGGAGCCTACACAGGAAAACATCACTAGCCTAAAGGATTTAGTTGAATCATAATGTTATATTGTATGTATTATTTTACATTTTGGTATGTTTTCTAGGGTATTGCTGGTGGGAAAACATTTCAAAATGTAACACATTACTTACTCTATATGCATGTGGTCATATTTTTGTTTTCATTTACAAAAAAACAGTAGCAATTACTCTATCACTTCAAAAACAATACCTGCCTGTTCGAATGATGCCTTGCTCTGGACATGTAGTTTGGACCATCCATTAGAATAAACTGGGTTTAGGGCTAAGATGCACGCACATAAAGTACTACACTAACATTCAGACACCTTTATTATTAAAAATCCAGCCACTATGCAGTATCTGCATATTGTCTGGTCCCATACTTGTATTCCAATAGTGTCAAACAAATTATGTTTGCGTGACATTATTGCATAATAAAGGATGGTGTTTTGTATGGGCTAAAGTCCCTGACAAAATTGTATATAAAAAAAAATACAGGGTGTTTTGCAAAAGAGAACATACATACATAGGTAAAATAATAATTCTGGACTAACTTTTTCATAACAAATTTGCCATAATTTTATTAGTCATGTACATTCAGTAGTACTGTTTTTAGAATAACAAAAGTTCCTGATGTCATAACAATATTGTTATATCACAATGACTTATGGGGACCACAAACACAACCAACCAAAAAACCACAAATTATACCTATGTATGGTCATTTTCTCTTTTGTATTACATATGTGTTTGTGCTTATGTAACCAAGTGTTAACAAACTTTTTTAATGTCAAAATTATACATGACTATGGCTATTTAAACTAAAAAAATCTTTAAACTGATTCCTCACTTGTAGACCAGAAGTGGACACAGTGGTTCTGACACTACCATTCTCTACAAATGGTGCATTTAAAGCAGGCAACTCCTCAATATCTTCGTCATTGCTTTCATGTAATCTACAGTAATTATGTAACACTACTGTCGATTTAATGACAGCCTTGATGGTGGTTGGTTGGAGTTGGATGGTGGTTTGATAAATGCGCCATCTTGAGGCCAATATGCCAAAGGAACATTCTACATAGCAACGTGCTCTTGCCAATTTGCTATTAAATTGGGCTTTTGATCTGTTCAGCCCCCTTCTGGCATATGGATGCATCAAATGCCTTGACAATGCAAACCTCTGATCTGCAACCATTACAAAAGGGACAATTGGGCCATTAGTACCAGGCAATGGTCTTGGTGCAGGCAAACTTAAACTATCAGACATTAATCATCTTGCTAAACGTGAGCTTCTGAAAATGCGTGCATCTGAGGCACTGCCATAGGCCCCAATATCCACAAATAAAAAGCAGTAGTTTGTATCTACCATGGCCAAAATAACTACAGAAAAAAACTTATGATAATTAAAATATCTTGATGCAGAGTTCGGTGGTTTCTTCACTCTAATGTGTTTTCCGTCAATGGCACCAATACAATTAGGAAAAGCTGTTTTCTCCAAAAATTCATCTGCAATGTGCATCCATTCCTGTGTTGAAGGCAGCTGCATGACATGATGCCTAAGGGTCTCCCAAAGCACAGTACAGGTATGCAGGATAATCTTGCCAATTGTGGACCTTCCCAATAAGAATTTGAAATGCAGACTGCTGATGGATTGGCCAGTTGCTAGGTAGCGAAAATAGAATAATAACATGACATTACTTTGACTATTCGTGTAATTTATATTTCACACCAAATATTTGTAACATCCAATGACTGGCGAGATACTGTGTATGTTTTTTTATAATTTCTTTGGTTGGGAAAAGCATATGTGATCTTTACTTTCCATATAGGAAAAATATCTAATTTTGAGTTTAATAAACAAGTTTGTTTGAGTTAAGCCTCTTGTTTTATTCATTTTGGTAGAGATAAAATGGAAGAAGTGACTTGTCAGTTTTTAATTTGATTTTGCAATGTGGTTAAATGATCAATATAAGTTTTCTACAAAGACCATATTTTTACATTTAATAATTTCTACAAAATGATGCCTTAGCAACTTAACATGTATATCAAAATGACAGATAAAGCATGAGTATACATGTCAACACCTACCGTAAAGTCACCAACAGTCGTTCCTCAGGGGAGATGCTGAGGCGCATAGAGGTGTCCTGATGCTTCAAACGTTGGTACACAAGGCCAAGGATGTTGTCAAATGAATTAATGGTGAGATGGCAGTAGGCTTGGAATTTAGGTGGAAATTTCCGCATTTCCCCATATAAAATATTAAAATGCCCATGTGTTTTCCTGAGCTTCACAAGGGGGTGAATCCACATCCTTTTCTCCAGTGGTGGCTCTTCTTCAATCATATGTCGCCTAACCCCAAATCTCCTAAATATCAACCAGAGCAAATACATGGTTGCTTCATTGGAGAGAGACATTTTGGAGTGTGTCTAATGTGTGAAAGAGCTTTGTAGCCATGTTTTTTTTAGGTTATTTAAGCAAACTAACCAAATTGGGTAGTTAATTGACCAATTTAACACACCAGGAGCACATAATGAAGGTCTAACAAGGTTATTTGTGTGAAAATATGTATCTAATAAAACGGACGGCACACGGACTGCACACGTACGTATTTCATAACAATACGGACATTCCACACGTGAACACGGCTCGCAAACACCATCACACGGATGCCATACGTACCGGAGAAACGCCCCAGAAATACGGAACACGAACCCAAAAAACGGACCGTGTCATACGGATGTTTTTTTTGCGGAACTGTGTTTTAGGCCTGAGCCAGTACAAAGAAAAACATTGTTTAAAAGAACTGAGAGTCCTCAGTGGTTGATACCTTTTAATGGCAAACTGAAAATGGCTAACTAAAAAAAAGCTATTATAATTTTTTTCAGTTAGTCATTAAAAGGTATCAACCACTGAGGACTCTCAGTTGTTTTAAACAATGTTTTTCTATCTAGTGGCTAACATGGTACAAAGATATATACTACCTGTATCAAAATGGAAGATACCAGAATGTACTGCATCTTTATGCAACTAAAGACACTTCTGAAACCATGCCTTATGAAGAGACCTGCGTAGTTTCGAAAGCTTGCTGTTTATAACCAACTTTTTAGTTAGCCATTAAAAGGTATCAACCACTGAGGACTGTTGTGAATACATTTAAATTAGATTCCAGTTTGGGGCTCCCTCTTTTGGTCAGTGCTGGTAGTGCAGTTGACTTGCTGAATGGGACTCAGACAGCTGAGGAGGATTGGCAATTAGGCCATTCGGATTGGGCCTACATAACTGAGTAGTTTCCTCCTGTTTCTTGCCGGTGCTCAATGTATCTCCTTTGTGCTAAGGACATTCTGAAACCAGCCCTTTTCTCTGTGTCTACCAGAACTCCTCTCAGATAAGTTGGTATTTGTACCTCTGCTTATGGTTTTCACTTTCTTGTTATTTTGCCTGTGTGGAGTTCTTGGTGGAGTTGGATCATTCCCTGCTGGGAGTATCTGTGTACCTTGCTCCATGTTCTGCTATGTATTGTGTTTTGTCATGCTTGGTACTAAATTCAGTCCCTCTTCTATATCAGTGTTTTTCCTGGATCCCGGCAACACCAAAGTACTGATATAGTTGGGGAGAGCCTGTGTAGGCTCAGTATTTTCCATATCAGGCGTGATCATATTTACTAGGGTTTTTACGGCTTCAGTAAGTGCTCTTTCCTATCCTTTCCTATGCTGATAGTTTGGGCCTCATCTTTGCTGAATCTATTCTCTAGCTACGTATTGAGTTTTCCTAAATCACCGTAATCTTTACATGTGGGGGACTATCAATATCTTTGGGGACTGCTCCAAGGCAGATTAGCTTTTCTAATATTTCTCTCTGTAAGAATATTTAGTTCTCCAGCTGTGTCGAGGTGACCAGGTCACCATAGGCACACCCCATGGCTACTTCTAGTTGTGTGTCAGTATTAGGTCTGCAGTCTGTTAAGGTTCCAGCCACTCTGGTTATTTTTTGGGTTTCCGAATTTTGTCCTTTTTCTGATCCTCCTCAGTCACTGTATCATAACAGGGGACTCTCAGTTCTTTCAAACATTTTTTTTTTTTAAGAAAGAATACCTTTTAATTTTGGAATACTTGTTCAATAGTTTAATATTGCAACCCTACACCCTATGACCATACAGAATGCTGTTGACACATGTTCATTAGCAGTCATGAACCTATGTGTAGCTACTTAGCAATGTAGAATTTTAGTGTAACATTGCCTTTTTGTTCAAGAGGAGAAAATTATTAAAAATAAGTTTAAAAAAAGTTAAAGTTTTGCCACTGTTTTTACTAATCAAATTTAAGAACCATAAACATTACAACAATACTAGCGACTGTTGTCACAACTTATTTTCCATACTTTATATCTAACTGGTAATATAGCTTTTATGATATTTTGTATAATTCCTTTACCACCAGGCCTGGTTTTACCTTTATGACCAGGCAAACTTTTTCAATTCTATCCAGTGTTATTTTGACAGGTTCTAACTCTGGAATGCTTCAACAGATCCCAGTGATTCTGAAATATTTTTTTGTGACAGTTTTGGCATTCATTTGTGAAAATATCGTAAATTTGGAGAAAATTTATAAAGTTTTGCAATTCTCAAAATTTTAATTTTTATGTCCTTAAACCAGAGAGTTATGTCACACAAAATAGTTAATCATATCATTTCCCACATGTCTATTGTACATCAGCAATTTTTTTTATACATCCCGAACTATCAAAATATAATATCAAGTAATCTGATCGGTACATAGTGTGGTGGGAAAAAAATTCTAATCTCAAAAATTGCGTTTTTTGGTCATCGAAACATTGCATTAAAATGGAATAACAAGCGATCAAAATGTTGCATCTACACAAAATGAATAAAATTAAAAACGTCAGCTCAGGATGGAAAAAGTAAGCTGTCACTGAGCCAAAGTTCCTGAAAAATTAGATTGCTATGGGTCTAGAAAAATGGCGACAAGGCACAATTCTTTGTTGGACTGACCTGAGGCATTATACTGTCATGTCACTTTTACCATGGTAAAAAAAAAAACCCTCCAAAACCATTGTGGAATTTCACTTTTTCACTATTTCTCCACATTTGGATTTTTTTTTTTACTGTTTCCAGACCACTAAATGGTAAAACTAGACATTTCAGCATATAAACACTGATTGATAATTCTGTGCTCCAGGCAAAAATACATATTTTAGCATATAAATACTTGTTGCTAATTCTGTACTCCTGGCACAAATAGAAATTTCTCCATATAAATACTGATTGATAATTATGTGGTCCTGCCAAAACTATACATTTCAGCATTTATATACTGATTGCTAATTCTGAGCTCCTAGGAACAAATAGACATTTCAGCATGTAAATAGTGATTGTTAATTCTCTAGTCCTGCCACAAATAGACATTTCAGCATATAAATACTGATTGTTAATTTAGTGATAGGTGACTGATAGGTGTGGGCCCAGGGTTGTGAAACAGTTAGTTAAAATAGGAGAAGGGTACATCAATCATGAGTTGGAAATACTGGGGTCATGGTGGAAGAGGAAATAGGCATGGTGTTCGAGGTGTAAGTGAGGTAGGTACTAATGTTACTGAAATCTCTACTGAACAAACAGTGGCTCGTCCTATCCAAAGACAATGGAAAACTTCTGATACTCTTTGGGCTATTTAACTCCTTTTCTTTGGCAGAAGCACAGTGGAACTACTTGTATATATGGCCCAGAAAGAGCAGGTGCTACATTGGGTAGCAAGCGCTCCATCAAATGGTCTCTCTTCCTCCACCTCAACATCACACACCGTACAGTCCCCAGAGGTGGCACCCCAATTACAGTTTTTTCCCCCTACATCACAACTCTCCATCTGCCCAACTGACTGTGAGGAACCAGAGATGGGCGAGTCTGCAAAGCTGTTCACACAATGTATTCCATGGGCATCAGAAGTCTGCTCCAAAGATTCACAGACTCAAATGGAGGAAAGAATCCCCATCAATGCCCAAAGTATTTGTTAGTTGGATCTGGGGCCGAAAGAAGTAGGGTCCAAGCAGAATCCAGACCCTTGTCACTACATGTTAACTCGCAGGGTTCTAGATCCAACTTAGTGTGAATCCAGAGGCATGCAGCTGAGTAGTTTAGCAGAGGAGGTGGAGGAGGAGAAAGATGAGACGGCTACATTACAGCTTCCAACACAGTCAAATAGAGATGCAACAATGGCAAGCACTGCATCTTCAGCCACAACTTGGCAAGGGTTGCCTAGCCTGGGCTTTTTTTGAGACCGCAAAGATTGACTTAACTTACATTATCTGCCAACTTTGTAAAAAACGACTCAGTAAAGCCAGAAATTTCAATAATTTGACTGCTACATTTAAGAATCGGCACATGCGCATGCAACATGGGTTAGTCTGGGAATCTTACTTCAATAAAACCACTGGCCATCGCATAAACCATATCTGCTTGTTCTTCCTTCTCCATCACCATGGCAAGTGTTCTCAAACAGGTCTACAGCGAGAGAACCTTCACTTGTTCACCCGCTACAGTTGGGGTGATTGAGAGCCTTTCAGCTGTTATGGAAGGGGACCTGCCTAGTGTTTTTGACCAATGTCAGACACTGAGCACACCACATCTTTCTCAATCTACCATAACATCCATGCCTATACCTCCTTCCTAGTCAACCAGTTTTTTGTGTACACCGTACTCCATCCTCTTTCAGCACAGCAGCCAGCCCTCGGTCCCGCATTTTGTGGTCACAAAGATTATTACTATTAAAATATTATTTCCTCCCACACATGGCAAAGCTAAAGCTTGAACTTCACCAAATCCAATCTATTGGCCAAGGAAATGCTGTCTTTCAGCCTGGTGGATAAAGACGATTTTCAAAAGCTGATTGTTGTCGCAGTCCCCTAGTACCAGTTGCTCAGTCTCCTTTAAATCTCTAATAAAGCTGTGCCTGCGCTACACCAGCATGTTGCAGACAACATTTTCCATTCCTTGAAAAACTCTGTGTCTGACAAGATGTTTTTAACCACTGACACCTGGATGAGCAAGCATGGCCAGAGGCATTATATCTCGCTTACTGTGCAACAGGTGACTTTGGTGGCTGTGGGGGCAGGCAGACAGGGAAGGGGCTGCTCCACAAGTCTTGAAATCCCTATGGATTGTAGGTCAAACCTCTGTATCTACCACTTCCTCCACTGCTTTTGCCTTCTCCACCTTTTCCAGGGGCACGATCTGCGCTTTCAAACTATCCTTTAATGTGATAAACATTTTAACAGTGCAGAAAGAGGTCTTTAGGCCTACTGGCTAACTAATTGATATGCAATGTGCCAACACAGTGAAATTCCACTCTGCATATGTTGCAGTGACTGTGGCAGCAGTGACTAGCCCTGGTGCAGTATGTCATGATGCATAGCCTGGGCCAATGCTTACCTGTCATGGGGCAAAGCGCGCTTGCACAGGGACCTCTGCCCCCTTCTGCACAGTTTCTGCACAGTTTTGATATGGCTATTAAGACGGCTAACACTGACAATGCCATCAGTAGGATGCAGAATGGATACCAATATCTTTAAATTCCGGACTGTAATCGCACACGTGGATGGCATTGGAGGTTAGAGTACAGGGATTGAGCAGAGCTCATGATACTAGACAAAATGTTAATGAAGGAGCAGGAGCCGAGGAACAAATGGAGGAGGACAAGGGAAAAGAAGTGATGGGAGTGCAGCAGTTGAGATGAAGAAAATATTGATCGCCTCTCTGTTGTCCGTGGTTGGTAGGAAGAAGTAGAGGAAGCAATCTTGAGTGTTACCCTGTCACAAACACATCGTGGACTTGGACCTCATGGAAGCGTTCGACACATGAGCGCCTTCTTGCTGCACTGTCTGCAACATGATGACCATATTGTTATGATTAGAAATACTACTGACTACTAGGTTGCCACTCTGTTAGATCCACAATACAAGAGTAAATTTTATCAGATGCTTTCCCCCTAGAAAGGGACATGTGCATGCTGGATTATCGAAAATGCTTGTACACAAGCTTAAGAGTGGTTTTCCCCACGACTGCAATGAGGCATACAGTGTGCATCGCAGTTCTATACTTCCAACCCCAGGAATGTCAAGTCATCATCGCAGAAAAATAAGCTGCAGTTTAAATGGCAGAAGCAATTTCTGTGATTTGTGGCACACATTTTTTAGGGAATCCCATACACCAGCAGAACAGAGTACAAGTCTGACACATAGTGATTGACTAGAGTGGCATGAGTATCTAGATCTCAATATCGATGCCATCAGATGGAGCTGGACCCTACTGCATTTTGGTCTTCTAGAATGGAAGAGTAACCTGAGCTCGCCAGTCAAACCTTGGAGGTTTTGTCATGTCCAGCAACCAGTGGTCTTTTAGAATGTGTCTTCAGAACTGATGGTATTGTCGTGATGGATAAGCAATCCAGCTGTCCCCTGAAAGTGTAGACCGACTAACTTTCATCAAGATAAACAAGTCATGGATCTCCAATAACTTTTTCACCACAGTCACAGACTGTGCAAACTAAGCGATGGTTCAGTTTTCAGTGTGCTGCATTGATTTCACATTATTGCAGTCTGTGACACCTTTGATGTTTCCTCTGTGGCTGCTGTTGTAACTTTTGCTGATGTCACTAGCAATATTCTTGGAGACGGAACAATCAAAAGGTATTTCCACTGCTGTTACTTTGGTAAGAGTTCAAAGCCTACTGATCTCCCAGCAACTGGGAACTCAAAGAACTTTAAAGACTCCCTTTAAGTTACCGAGTTGACAACTGCTACAAGACCTGGTGGCTGTGAGCTTTGGTCTCTCAGCAGCTATAAGGCCCGAAAACCTTAAATGAGACTTTAAGGGAGAATTTAACATTCCTGGATTTCCCATCTGATGGGAAACTTGGAGGCTGTGAACGTTTACTAGGGCCTCACAGTTGCAGAACTGTTGAACTGCTATGGCATTTAGTCCCAGAACTCGACAGTCCACCAAAGTGGCAGTCAGGTCACCGGACTTCACACTCGGGAGCTCCCACAATGCTATTACTGAACTCAGTTGAACCCACTGCTGGATTGCTGGACTGTCAGATTGCTAGACAAAGCCACGCAGCAGTTCTGCAATCTGGCAGCGGGTTCAACTGAGTTATCAATCAGGGGCTTCCCCACTGTTCTCAGTGAACTCAATCGAACCCCACTGCTGGATTGCAGGACTGTTGTACTGCTGCCACACACCAGCCCAGTAATCCGGCAGACAGGTCACCAGAGTTCCCAATCAGGGGCCCCTCAGCTGCTTTCATTAAACTCCATTGAACCTACTGCCAGAATGCTGGACTGATGGATTGGGGGATAAGGCTGCACAGCAGTCCGGCAATCTGATAGTGAGAACTAATGTGACCTGACTTCCAGATTGCCAAACTGCTGTGTCACTGTATCTCACAATCCATCTGTCCAGCAATCCAGCAGTGGGTTCACTGGTGATCACACTTGGTACCGCTTCTCACAGCTGGGTCCCCCAATATCCTCAGTGTGTCCTAGGAGCTGCAGTGATTGTTTGCATTATCTATCACTGCAGCTTTTGGATATAGCAGAGCCAGGGACGTCATGGGACATTGTGTCGATTACCTGCAGGAGAATAATAAATTGGTGAAACAGGGTGTGTTTTCTATTGTTTAAAATAAAGGATTTTTAAAAGTTTGTAATTTTCTTATCTTTTCTTTCAGGGTTGGTAATTGGAGGGTCTCAGTGAACACTTCTTGATTACCAACCCAGGGCTTGATGGCAGCTGGGATTTTTTAACAAATCACAACTGACATCAAGCTTATATAATACCTCAATTTCCACCGCACCAGGGCAATTGGGATGAACCATGTAAAGTGCCACAATTAGTGCATCTAATGGATTCACCAATTTTGGGCCGGCTGCAGTCTGTTATTTGTAGGCTGGGGAGGGCATTATAACTAGGGACTAGTGATGAGCGAGTACTAAAAAGCTCGGGTGCTCGAGGCTCGGGCCGAGCATCCCAAGATACTCGTGTACTCGGCCCGAGCACCGAGCCCAATGTTATCCTATGGGAGACCCGAGTATTTTTGTGAAATGACCCCCGGCAGCATGTAGAAACCCTAAAAATGTCACAAAAGTCTCAGAAGAGTGCTCAAATGACATGGCAACAGCATGGGGAAGACCCCTTGAAGCATTTATCACTCAAAAGTCACAGCTGTGAACAATTTTGTCCGCGTTTTACGCCATTTTTACGGACTCACCAGAAAACCTTCCAAAATGACACCAAAATGAATTTTCATGGCGGAAATGTTAAGGGCACATACCCAATAGTGAGATAGAGCTAATGTATGTTACTTTTTGAGATTAATACATGAAAGATTTTACGTAAAACATTGTGTGGCACTCCGATGTCCCTGAGAAGAGACGTACATAAAGGCCTCTGAGTCTAATGTGCCCATTTTGAGGAAGTGAGTCTTTGTAGTATTTTCCTTTGCCAGGGCAGTCCAAAATTGGGAGGTTCACCAATGCCCCTGCATACAGACGTGCATGAGGGCCTCAAAACATTAAGTGTCCATTGTCAGGAAGTGGGTGTATTATAGTATAGCCCTTAGGCAGGGCAGCCAAAAATTGGGAGGCTCCACGTTGTCCCTGGATAGAGACGTGCATGAGGGCCTGTAAACCTGAAGTGCCCATTGTAAAGAAGTGGGTCTATTGTAGTATAGCCCTTTGGCAGGGCAGCCAAAAATTGTGAGGCTCCACGTTGTCCCTGGATAGAGATGTGCATGAGGGCCTGTAAACCTGAAGTGCCCATTGTAAGGAAGTGGGTCTATTGTAGTATAGCCCTTAGGCAGGGCAGCCAAAAATTGGGAGGCTCCATGTTGTCCCTGGATAGAGACGTGCATGAGGGCCTCAAAACATTAAGTGTCCATTGTCAGGAAGTGGGTGTATTATAGTATAGCTCTTAGGCAGGGCAGCCAAAAATTGGGAGGCTCCACGTTGTCCCTGGATAGAGACGTGCATGAGGGCCTGTAAACCTGAAGTGCCCATTGTAAAGAAGTGGGTCTATTGTAGTATAGCCCTTTGGCAGGGCAGCCAAAAATTGTGAGGCCCCACGTTGTCCCTGGATAGAGATGTGCATGAGGGCCTGTAAACCTGAAGTGCCCATTGTAAGGAAGTGGGTCTATTGTAGTATAGCCCTTAGGCAGGGCAGCCAAAAATTGGGAGGCTCCATGTTGTCCCTGGATAGAGACGTGCATGAGGGCCTCAAAACATTAAGTGTCCATTGTCAGGAAGTGGGTGTATTATAGTATAGCCCTTTGGCAGGGCAGCCAAAAATTGGGAGGCTCCATGTTGTCCCTGGATAGAGACGTGCATGAGGGCCTCAAAACATTAAGTGTCCATTGTCAGGAAGTGGGTGTATTATAGTATAGCCCTTTGGCAGGGCAGCCAAAAATTGGGAGGCTCGACGTTGTCCCTGGATAGAGACGTGCATGAGGGCCTCAAAACATTAAGTGTCCATTGTCAGGAAGTGGGTGTATTATAGTATAGCCCTTTGGCAGGGCAGCCAAAAATTGGGAGGCTCCATGTTGTCCCTGGATAGAGACGTGCATGAGGGCCTCAAAACATTAAGTGTCCATTGTCAGGAAGTGGGTGTATTATAGTATAGCCCTTTGGCAGGGCAGCCAAAAATTGGGAGGCTCCATGTTGTCCCTGGATAGAGACGTGCATGAGGGCCTCAAAACATTAAGTGTCCATTGTCAGGAAGTGGGTGTATTATAGTATAGCCCTTTGGCAGGGCAGCCAAAAATTGGGAGGCTCCATGTTGTCCCTGGATAGAGATGTGCATGAGGGCCTCAAAACATTGTTTCCATTGCAAAGGAGCGGGTCTCCTGTCGTTGTAATGTCCATTCTGCAAAGAATGGGCGAAAAAATTTACCACTGGGGGTATACCTGAAACAAAGGCCTAACTCTTGTAACGGTCATCATGGTGGCGCATGAGGAGAAGGAGGAGCAGTCCAGCGATTATCCAAAGTCCAGAAGTGTGTACCCATGGGTGACTGGAGGTACATGGCAAATTCCCGTTACAAACTTTAATTTCCGCTCTCATTTGCTGGTGGGGTTGTGAAGTCTGGCCCAATCCAACCCTTGTTCATCTTGATCAGAGTCAGCCTATCAGCATTTTCAGTTGACAGGCGGGTGCGTTTATCTGTAATGATTCCACCTGCGGCACTAAAAACACGCTCTGACAAAATGCTAGCGGCAGGGCAGGCCAGGACTTCCAAGGCGTAGAGAGCCAATTCATGCCACGTGTCCACCTTGGATACCCAATAATTGTAAGGCACAGAGGAATGTCGGAGTACAGATGTTCGATCTGCAAGGTACTCCTTGAGCATCTGGGCAAACTTAGGATTTCTTGTGGCACTACCCCGCACCTCAGGGGCTGTGGTACGTGAGGGGCTGAGAAAACTGTCCCACATCTTAAAGACTGTTCCCCTACCTCTGGCGGATTGGACTTGTGCCTCTCTCGGCTGTACGCCTTGGTTGTCCACTGATTCCTGACCTATGCCGCTAGCGTTTTGTGAGGGGAATGCTTTGCCTACTTCCATGACTATGGCCTTCCGGAACTGCTGCATTTTGGTTGACCTCTCCGCCTCGGGAATAAGAGACATAAAGTTCTCCTTGTAGCGTGGGTCTAACAGTGTTACCAACCAGTAATGATTGTCGGCCAAGATGTTCTTAACGCGAGGGTCACGAGACAGGCAGCTTACCATAAAGTCAGCCATGTGCGCCAGACTCTTAACAGCCAGGACTTCAGTAGCCTGACCAACACGATGACTGAACATGCTGTCCTCCTCCTCCGCCTCCTCCTCCTCCTCATCTACCCTGTCCTCTGGCCAGCCACGCTGAACCGAGGATATGACTGGTGTGCATGTCATATCCTCAATTTGGCCGGAGATTTGCTCCATGTCTTCATCCTCCTCCTCGTCATAGTCCTCCACTGCACATTGTGATGAGACGAGGCTGGGCTGTGTGTTATCACCCACACCCACTACTGTTTCTTGCTGCAACTCATCGCGCTCCGCCTGCAATGCATCATGTTTGGTTTTGAGCAGAGACCGTTTTAGAAGGCAGAGTAGCGGTATGGTGACGCTAATAATGGCGTCATCACCACTCACCATCTTGGTGGAGTCCTCAAAGTTTTGGAGGATGGTACATAGGTCGGACATCCATCTCCACTCCTCAGGTGTTATGTGTGGAGTTTGACCCATTTCCCGACGGCTTAGGTGATGCAGGTACTCAACAACTGCCATCTTCTGCTCACATATCCTGACCAACATGTGCAGAGTTGAATTCCAACGCGTGGGGACATCACACACCAGTCTGTGAGCCGGAAGATGCAAACGGCGTTGAAAGCCGGCAAGGCCGGCTGAAGCAGTAGGTGACTTTCGAAAATGTGCAGACAGGCGGCGAACTTTTACCAGCAGATCAGACAGCTCTGGGTATGACTTTAGAAACCGCTGAACCACGAGGTTGAGCACATGGGCCACGCATGGAACATGTGTCAGCTGGCCTCGCCTCAAAGCCGCCACCAGGTTCCGGCCATTGTCACACACCACCTTTCCTGGCTTTAGGTTCAGAGGTGTGAGCCAGTGATCTGCCTGCTGTTTCAGAGCTGTCCACACCTCTTCTGCATTGTGGGGTTTGTCACCTATGCAGATTAGCTTCAGCACAGCCTGTTGCCGCTTCGCCGAGGCAGTGCTGCAGTGCTTTCAGCTTGGGACTGGTGTGGAGGGTACAGTGGATGAGGATGCGCAGGAGGAGGAGGAGGCTGAAGAGCATGACATTCCGGAGCTGTAGAGTGTGGGTGAAACACTGACTGAGGTAGGGCCTGCAAACCTTGGTGTGGGAAGGACGTGTTCCGTCCCTCGCTCAGACTGTGTCCCAGCTTCCACAATATTAACCCAGTGTGCCGTCAACGAGATGTAGCGGCCTTGCCCACAAGCACTTGTCCACGTGTCTGTGGTTAGGTGGACTTTGGGTGAAACAGCGTTGTTCAGGGCACGTGTGATGTTTTGTGACACGTGGTTATGCAACGCGGGGACGGCACACCGGGAGAAATAGTGGCGGCTGGGGACCGAGTAACGTGGGACAGCTGCCGCCATCAGGTCGCGGAATGCTTCTGTCTCCACCAGCCTAAAAGGCAACATTTCCAGCGCAAGCAGTCGCGAAATGTTAGCATTTAGAACTGTGGCATGTGGGGTGTTGGCAGTGTATTTGCGCCTGCGTTCAAAGGTTTGCTGAATGGATAACTGAACGCTGCGCTGGGACAAGGACGTGCTTGATGATGGTGTTATTTCTGCGTAGGCAACTGCAGGTGCAGGACCGGAGGAGGCTTGTTTGCAGGCAGCATGGACAGGGGATTGGCTCGCATGCACAACCAGCGAAGACGTAGCAGTGACATCAGCAAGCACTGCTCCTCGACTCTGTTGTACTTCCCACAAAGTCGGGTGCTTGGCTGACATGTGCCTGATCATGCTGGTGGTGGTCAGGCTGCTAGTTTTGGTACCCCTGCTGATGCTGGCACGGCAGGTGTTGCAAACGGCCTTTTTAGAATCATCTGGAGCCAACTTAAAAAACTGCCAGACTCGGGAAGACCTAACATTTGTACAGGCACCTTGTGTCGTGTTGTTATTCCGGGGAACGGTTGCCTGACTTCTGCCTGGAGCCACCACCCTGCTTCTTACTGCCTGTTGGGATGCTACGCCTCCCTCTCCCTGTGCACTGCTGTCCTCGCTCTGCATATCCTCCTGCCAGGTTGGGTCAGTTACTGGATCATCCACCACGTCGTCTTCCTCTTCCGCACCCTGCTCCTCCTCCTGACTTCCTGACAATTGTGTCTCATCATCGTCCACCCCTTGTTGAGACACGTTGCCAACTTCGTGAGAACGTGGCTGCTCAAATATTTGGCCATCTGTACATACGATCTCCTCATGACCCACTTCAACATTAGCTGGCGAGAGGCCAGAATGTGCTAATGGAAACGTGAACAGCTCTTCCGAGTGTCCAAGTGTGGGATCATTAATGTCCGAGGACGTGTACTCAGCCTTGTGGTAGGAAGGAGGATCAGGTTCTGAAATGTGCGGTGCAGTATCACGGCTACTGACACTTGACCGTGTGGAAGACAGAGTGTTTGTGGTGGTGCCAATCTGACTGGAAGCATTATCCGCTATCCAACTAACAACCTGTTGACACTGGTCTTGGTTCAAGAGCGGTGTACTGCTGCGGTCCCCAAGAATTTGGGACAGGACGTGCGAGCGACTAGATGTGGCCCTTTGTTGTGGCGAAATTAGAGCTTGCCCACGACCTCGGCCTCTGCCTGCACCACCATCACGTCCACTTCCTTGTTCCTTGCCAACGCCCTTGCGCATTTTGCAATGCTGTGCTGACGTGTATTCACTAGACTTGGGCGTTATATCCAAGTTTGTGCAAATCGTGCACCTGTACGCTGCCACCGACAGGCACACACGTGCGGTTTTTAAATGCAAGCACGGACGCACTAAGAACCTAACAGGTTTTAGGAGCGAAAATTAATGAGAACTCTGACACTATCAGCCACTGCTGACTGACGTGTATTATACACTACACTTGTGCGTTATATTATAGTTTGGTAAAAACGCACACAAGTGCACCTGTACGCTGCCACCGACAGGCACACACGTGCGGTTTTTAAATGCAAGCACGGACGCACTAAGAACCTAACAGGTTTTTAGGAGCGACAATTAATGAGAAGTCTGACACTATCTGGACTGTTTTAGACTGTGTACACCAGGCCCAGATATGATGAAGGCTGGTATACGGTCACCACTAGGAATGGCTATATACCCTGCCTGCCTGCCTGCCTGCCTGTATACTGCTACAATAGTCCTGACAAGGACTCTTCTGGTCACTAGCCTGTATTCCGACCTGGCTATACCCTGCCTGTATACAGCAACAATAGTCCTGAAAAGGACTCTGCTACTGTACTCCGACCTGGCTATACCCTGCCTGCCTGTATACAACTAGAATAGTCCTGAGAAGGACTTTTGGTCACACTGTTTGCAGCCCTGCTACGGAAATAGCTATAAAGGGCCGCAAACCTTTCCCTGAAGCAGCGACACTCTCCCTGCACTGACTGTCTAGATGGCTGTGAGCAGAGCACAGCGCGCCGGCCGGTATAAAGGCTCGGTCACGCTGTGCGGGCCGGCCAATCACTGCAATTCCACAACTAACAGGGCTGTGGCATTGCAGTGGTCTGCCAGCCAATTCCTGCATGAGGGCTGGCTCTCAAAAGAGCGCCAACATGCAGAAATGAAGACCACGAGTACAGCACGAGTATCGCGAGATTACTCGGTCCCCGCCGAGTAGCCCGAGTACAGTGATACTCGTGCGAGTACCGAGTAGTAACAAGCATGCTCGCTCATCACTACTAGGGACCTTCCCAGTATGAGAATAACAGTCCTCAGTTGTCTGTTTTATCTGCACTGTTATCAAAATGGGCAGGAGCCCACATCATTTTTTAAATTATTTACTTAAATAATTTTTAAAAAATAGTCATGGGATAACCTCTATTTTTAATAACCAGCCAAGATAAAGCACACAGTTGAGGGCTGCAGCCCACAGCTATCTACTTTACTTGTGGTAGTTATCAAAAATAGGCAAGGAACCACACGTCAAAGTGGCGTAACTCTCTGACAACATTGTTACCAAAAGCAACATGTGATTCAGAGATGCATCCAGGCATCATCCCCATGCTGTTCCCATTCAATTTCAGCACTTTTCCAAACATTTTGTCATTTATACAGCCCCATCAGACATCCTGGGAGAGTCTGCTGGAAAATTATTCAAATTTCTTTGACTAGCATTAAGCTGGGTTCACACATAGCGACAGCGACAACGACGTCGCTGTTACGTCACCATTTTATGTGACGCAACAGTGACCTTGTAAGTCGCTGTTATGATCGCTGCTTAGCTATCAAACACAGCAGAAGCAGCAGCGATCATAATGACACGCGTCGCTGTGCTACATGTGCAGACAGCAGGGAGCCGCGCACACCGCTTAGCGCTGGCTCCCTGCACTCCTAGCTACAGTACACATCGGGTTAATTACCCGATGTGTACTGCAGCTACATTTGCAGAGAGCGGGGAGCCGCGCGCACTGCTTAGCGCTGGCTCCCTGCACTCCTAGCTACAGTACACATCGGGTTAATTACCCGATGTGTACTGCAGCTACATGTGCAGAGAGCGGGGAGCCGGCACTAGCAGCGAGAGCGGCGGATGCTGGTAACGAAGGTAAATATCGGGTAACCAGGGAAAGGTCTTCCCTTGGTTACCCGATGTTTACCCTGGTTACAGCTTACCGCAGCTACCAGATGCCGGCTCCTGCTCCCTGCGCACTTCATTTTGTCGCTCTCTCGCTGTCACACACAGCGATGTGTGCGTCACAGCGGGAAAGCGACGACCAAAAAATGAAGCTGGACATTCAGCAATGACCGGCGACCTCACTGCAGGGGCCAGGATGTCACACAACTGCAACGTCACAGAAAATGGTGACGTAGCAGCGATGTCGTTGTCGTCGTTGTCGTCGTCGCTGTGTGTTACACCACCCTTAGTTTCATTATTTGTGACAAATACACAAATCACTACATTTATGCATTAATATTATCTCTGGAAAAGACAAAGAAGGTGCAGATAGTGTCTTATCTAGGTAGAAAGCAAGATAATATGCACAGTAGCATAGGGTAGTTGTGAGAATCACATCTACAACAAAGCAGAAATGATCACCACAATGGCTGCCTCAGATCTAGGAAACAAATCAGTGTACTTGGAGTGAAAGGAAAGGGTTAATCCACACTGTTTTGTAGAAGGCAATCACTTGGGAGAGGTAATCTTCATGATTTTATTATTTAACGCGTTTAAGATTCTATACAACTCCTTCTTCAGGAATCAAAATCACAGGATGTAAATCAGTGATTTTGTATCCTGAAGTTGTATAGACTCTGAAATGTGTTGAATAATAAAATCATGAAGATTACCTCCCCCAAGTGATTTCCTCTATCTACAAGGCAGTGCTGATTAACCCTTTCCTTTCACTCCACGCATACTGATATATTTACGCATTGCCCAAATCTAGGATGGCAATATTTGACATTCAAATTGGTATTACTTTTAATGGGATTGCAAAACTAATCAAACCAGAACCAGCATCACCTGTTAGGCAATGGTCCCAGCAGCATATTATCTAGCTCTATTTTTAAGAATAGAAAATTTGATTAAAAATTTTACTCTGATTGGTTGACATAGGTATTAAAATATAAATCAGAAATTAAGTTTTGTTTCTGAAAATCCCCAGGAAAAAACTTTATTGTGAAATGGTAAGTATTTCTAAGTAGGAAGAGAATGTAATTTTCAGTTTGTCGGTTAATTACGGAACCAAATAGACATCGACATACAGGAAACTGAAACGTATTAAACGGAAAGGTCAAGAACATTTAAAGGTCATGTGTACCATAGTATTTCTATAGTGGAGTACATAATTGCAGATAATTGAAAATGACAAAAGAAACAAATGGCATGTAATGCATTTAAATAACCCAATGTCCTTGTTTTTCATATCCTGTTTAACCTTCTTGAGCAAGTAAATGTAATATAGCCCTCTGAGCACTTTACCTGCTATAGCCTTGAAGTGGAAGGAAATTGGTATGTTGCGCTTGAAAAGATTGTTATCGTTCCTTGTATACTGTGCTAAACTTTTGTTGACCCTCCCTTTCCTCTTTCTAGATAATACAAGCTACATGTCATGTTAAATTTATCTATTTCTCTAAATCAAGTCACTCTTGTTTCTGACATTAAATGATTGCCTAGGGATGAAATTATGCTGGGGATGTTTTGTGTTGGCTCGGCACAATTTCTATTTGAGGCTATAATTTTGTATATTCCTGCACGTTTACAGTATAATATGTAAGAATGTAAGATATTTTATGGCTTGAATGAGTCAAACTAGATATTGTTAAAAAATAGTGGACTTTTCCTTGAAGCATGAGTTAAATACTAGAGATGAACATACCCGAGGTAGGTTCAATTTTCAGTTTTTGTCCGAATACTGACGTTTTTAAACAAAGAAAGTTCAGGTTTGGATTCTGGGCACTTGACATGTGAACTTCACTTGGGCGAGCATCACTGTGCCCATGTACGCTCAGTGCTCTGTTTAAATGGTTCGTACTTGGGTTAACAACATTTTCAGATGTAGAGTGCATACCCCCCCAAAAACTGGAAACCCCCCACCAACCCACCCCAGAAGAGATCTGTTTATGGCTGGCTGCATGTGGGCGGAGACCTGCACTGCCAATCAGTGACTTCTGTTATGGTTCAGGCCAAGTCCGAACCCATGTAGGTACAGTTCGGCTGCACGCGCCAAACTAAACTTCCACGGCTTTGCTCATCTCTATTACATACTTCTAGGTGCTTATTAGTTCACTATGAGATAAATATCTTAATGAAAGTAATATACAAAAATACCAATAAAGAATAATGTTTCATGTAACTTTCTTCCTGTTAAATATTTCTTGCAGTATTAACTAGAGATGAGCAAGCCTCTAGAGGCTAGAGCTCAGTTTGGTTCGTCAAACGGAGGCCGCATTCGAATTTGGTTCGGCGAGCCGTTCGACGAACCTCTCGAACCCCATTGAAAACAATGGGAGGCAATCACAAACACATAAAAACACATTATAAATGTACACATATAGTTAACAAACATTGCCATAACACTTACAGGTCCCCGCGACGCGTCCTGCACTTTGTCTACCGATGTACCGCTGCTTTTCCTTCTGATAATCGCTGCGTCCTTCCGGTAACCAGTACTGATGATAGGACCTATCGTGACGTCAAAATAGCATGTGACCAGTCACGTGTCTATTATCTCATTGGCTACAGACTGGTCACATGGCTATGACGTCATGCTAGGTCCTGTCAGTGCATCTCTCCGGTACGCGGTGCTCGTTTGAGCATGTCCGTGTACCGGCGAAATGCTCTGGTACATGGTTGACTCCCTGTTCTTGCATGTGGACGCTCTTTACAGAGTCAGCCACATGCAGAGACTAGCTGTCACAGCCGGTAAATAGTGGCATCGGGAATCACGTGATCGGAGCACCGTTGCTATGATAACCCGTCTGTCAGCGGTGACGTCACCGCTTACAGCACACAGCGGCACCGGAATCACATGATCGGAGAACCATTGCTATGATAACCCATCTATCAGTGGTGACGTCACCGCTTACAGCCAGCAGCCTCTGATCACTCACGGAGTGAAAAGACTGCACAGGGAGCAGCAGCGTCTTCCTCCCATGCAGTGCTGCTGATGTAGCAGAGCTGCATAGGTTGAAGGAGAAAGAAGACAGAAGACCAGGATTGTGGAGGGCTGACAGGGAGTAATAAACATGGAGTCTCTAAGTGTGTCTGTGTATTTATTTCTATTAAAGTATTTTTTCTCTGTGTGGTGTTTTTTTAACCCTTTATTGGAGATTCTTAATGGCTGGGTCAAACTTGCCTGACATTAAGAATCTCTGGCTTAAAACTAGCTAGTAAAACAAAGCTAGTATTAATTCATTATTACCCAGCGAGCCACCGTCACCAGGGCAGCTGGAAGAGTTGGATACAGTGCCAGATGATGGTGCTTCTATGAAAGCACCATTTTCTGGGGCAGCCGCGGATTGCAATTTGCAGCAGAGAGGCCCAGAAAGCTCGGGATAACCTGTGCTGTGGATTCCAATCCCCAGCTGCCTAGTTGTACCTGGCTGGACACAAAAATGGGGCGAAGCCTACGTCGTTTTTTTTTTTAAATTATTTCATGAAATTCATGAAATAATTAAAAAAGGGCTTCCCTATATTTTTAGTTCCCAGCTGGGTACAAATAGGCAGCTGGGGGTTGGGGGCAGCCATACCTGCCTCCTGTACCTGGCTAGCATACAAGAATATGGCGAAGCTCACGTCATTTGTTTTGTAGTTTTTTGGCAAAAAAATTCCATTGCCAGTGAAGGTAACACCAAGCAGTGGGGGTTAGCAGCCAGTAGCTGCTTGGATTACCCTTAGCTAGCAATACAAAAATGCAGCTAAAGCCCATATATATTTTTTTTAATTATTTATTTAAATAACTAAAAAAAGGGCTTCCCTGTATTTTGATTGCCTGACATCCCAATGCTATAAAAATAAATCATTAAAAAAAATGACGTAGCGCTCCACGGTATTTTTGATTCTCAGCGCAGATAAAGCAGACAGCTACGGGTTGCTA
Source organism: Anomaloglossus baeobatrachus (assembly GCF_048569485.1). Classification (NCBI taxonomy): domain Eukaryota; kingdom Metazoa; phylum Chordata; class Amphibia; order Anura; family Aromobatidae; genus Anomaloglossus; species Anomaloglossus baeobatrachus. The sequence continues at coordinate 151,231,259 of NC_134357.1, forward strand.
ACCCCATCTGCCTGGCATTACCTTGGCTGGCAATCAAAATACTGGGAAGCCGATTCATTTTTTTTATTTAAATTAATAGTTTTAAAAAAAAATGTAGTCCTTCCATTTTTGATAGCCAGCTAGGGTAAAGCAGACGGCTGTAGCCTGAAAACCACAGCTGGCAGCTTTACTGTGGTTGGTGATCCAATGTGGAGGTCACCCCAGGCTCTTTTTTATAATTATTTTATAAATAATAATAATTACAAAAAAAAGTAGGGTCCCCCCCAAATTGGATCACTAGCCAAGGTAAAGCAGACAGCTGTGTTCTGGTATTCTCAGGGTGGGAAGGTCCATAGTTATTGGCCCATCACAGCCTAAAAATAGCAGGTGGCAGGCACCCCAGAAGTGGTGCATCCACTAGATGCGCCAAACCTGGTGCTTCACCCCAGCTCATCTCGTGCCCTGGTGCGGTGGCAAACGGGGTATTAAATGGGGATGATACTAGCTGAAAGGTCACCTGACATCAAGCCCAGCAGTTTGTGATGTCATGGCGTCTGTCAGATACCCGACATCACAAGCTGTCAGTACTAACAAAAAAATAGACAAAAAATATTTATTTGAAAAAACACTCCCCAAAACATTCCCTCTTTCACCAATTTATTGTAAGGAAAAAAAATAAGGGGGTCCCACAATGACTCTGGACCATCTAGAATATGGGAGGACACGCTCAGGGAACGTATCCCCCATATTGTAGGAGTGTAGACCCTCCATGTGAGTAGTGTGCGTGCAATGAATCTGCACCCACTCTCCCCGGCTCCACAGCAGCAGAGTCCATGTCGTAATGGTTGCTACCAAAGCTGCAATGCCCTGCTCATGAGGTAAGGGCATGCCTAATTAGAAGAACTATCAGAGGAGTAGGGTGAATGCGGCCGGCGCGCTGCTGTGCGCATGGCCATCTTGGATTTCCGGGAGGAGGTCAGGGGGGCACTTTGGTGACACTGGGGGACCGGAGGGAATCGGGAAGGAGATTTATCTCCCATCTGACATGTATGTTCATGCTAGATGGGAGATAAATAATTTTTTACCTGCGCTGTCATTCACTGTAACGTGATCATCGGTATACGGTGTATACCGGTGATCACGTGAGCGGGGACCGGAAAAACCGGCCTGAATCATGATCTCCAGGGTCTAAGCTACCCCCTGAAACCCCGGAGATTTTCTGACGCTGGGGGGCGCTATTCACTTATTTCTGTCTGCTGATTATAAACGACAGATCAGAGTAAGGCTACATTCACACGACCGATCCGTTTTTGCGGTCTGCAAAAAGTGGTCAGTTTTTTTCACGGATGCATCCGTGTGGCATTCGTTTCTGTTCCGTTCCGTATACGGTCCTTATGTCATCCGTTTGTCATCCGTGTGCCTTACCGCAAAAAAACTGAAGGAGGGAAAATACATAAATTTACCCAGGATCCATAGCTTTAACCTACTTGAAGCGGTGTTCACTCCAGTGCCCTTTACTACTGCTTTTCACAGCGTAGAGCGCTCTGGTGGTTTTCCTGTGCTTGAACACTTTATATCAGTCTTTTCTGTCATTATAATGGCAGAAAGACACATAATGTCCCACTCTCCTGCATTTTGTAATTTTGCACCCTTTGGTGCCTTTCATGTGGCACTAAGGGGTGCTTAGCCCTGTATTTAGCCAAAAAAATAAATAAATTTAAAAAAAAATGACGTGGGGTTCCCCCTATTTTTGATAGCCAGCTAGGGTAAAGCAGATGGCTGCAGCCTGCAGACCACAGCTGGCAGCTTCACCGTGGCTGGTAATCTAAAACTTAGGGCACCCCACACTGTTATTTTAAATTAAATAAATAATTAAAAAAGAAAAAACACGTGGGGGTCCCCCCAAAATTGGATCACCAGCCAAGGTAAAGCGGACAGCTGGGGTCTGATATTCTCAGACTAGGGGGGTTCATGGTTATTGGACTTTCCCAAGCCTAAAAATAGCAGGCCGCAGCCGCCCCAGAAGTGGCGCATCCATTAGATGCGCCAATCCTGGTGCTTCACCTCAGCTCATCCCGTTGCGCTGGTGCGGTGGCAAACGGGGTAATATATGGGGTTAATACCAGATGTGTAATGTCACCTGGCATCAAGCCCTGGGGTTCGTGATGTCAGGCGTCTAGCAAATACCCGACATCAGCAACCCAATCAGTAATAAAAAAAATAGATGACAAACACATTTTTATTTGAAAAAACACTCCCCAAAACATTCCCTCTTTCACCAATTTATTAGAAAGAAAAACAAATCCAGGTCTGGTGTAAACCAAGTGGTTCCCATGATGATCCATACAATAGTCAATGTCCCAGTCAATGAAGAACAGAATGTTCCCAATTGTCTGGGAGAGCAATGCAGTGACCTGAGCTAACATCAATAGGTCAGCCCAGGTCACTGCAGAGCATGACAAGTGCTGCTGTCAGGAGGATAGCGAGGTACATTACCTGCGGTGATCGCTGCACTCCTGATAGCAGAGCTGTCACTGAGTTCAATGACCGCCACCTTCACAAACCAAGTATCGCGGGAGCCTGTGACGTCACCGCTAGTCACAGTCTCGGGTCGGCAGCAAGAGGAGATGTGACAAGTGGCGGCCATGGAGGATAGTGACAGCGCTGACGTCGGGAGGGCAGGACTTCATCACTGCAGGTAAGGCTAGCTTCACACTTGCGTTGAATGGCATCCGTTGCATTGCGTTGTATGACGGATGAAACAGATGTGTTGCATATAGTGGCACAACGGATGCAATGGATCGCACAAAACAACAGAATCAGCTTTTTTTTTTTTTTTTACACTTTTACCGACGGCAGACTATTGTGAACGATCAGCTGATCGTTCGGCCACCGAAAATGTGTGCGGGGCACGGAGCGCGGAGTGCGGGGTGAGTGGAGCCAAGCAGGGCCATGGCGCTGAGGACAGGTGAGTATGTGTGCGCGCATGTACGTGTGTGTGTGTGTGCGCGTGTTTGTGCGCGTGTGTGTACATGCGGAGTGGAGTGCAGGAGGGGGCGGAGCCAAGCGGGGAAGTGTCGGGCTCCCTGCACACATAGCCAGGGTAAATATCAGATGACTAGGCAAAGCACTTTGCTTAGTAACCTGATGTGTACCCTGGTTACGGGTGCAGGGAGCCAGAGAGAGTATGCGCAGTGAAATCCTAAGGATTCCACTGTTCATAAAAAGTTACATGCTGCATTCCTTCTGCCCGGCGGAAGCAATGCAGGTCCTTTTGGCACAATCCGTCATCCATACAAGTCTATGGGAAACAGCGGAATCCGTTAATGGATTCCGCTGTTTTCCAAAAGGGCGGATTATGACGGAAGATAAAAAACGCAAGTGTGAAACAACCCTTAAGGGGGCTTTACACGGTAGCGATATCGCTAGCAATTTGTAGCGATAGCGAGCGTGTAAGTACCCGCCCCCGTCGTGCATGCGATTGTTTGTGATCGCTGCCGTAGCGAACATTATCGATACGGCAGCGTCACACATACTTACCTGGTCGGCGGCGTCGCTGTGACTGCTGAACAATCCCTCCTTCAAGGGGGAGGGACGTTCGGCATCACAGCGACGTCACCACAACGTCACTAAGCGGCCGGTTAATCAAAGAGTAGGGGCGGAGATGAGCAGGACGTAACATCCCGCCCACCTCCTTCCTTCCACATTGTGGCCGGCGGCAGGTAAGCAGACGTTCCTCGCTCCTGCGGTGTCACACATAGCGATGTGTGCTGCCGCATGAGTGATGAACCACCTGGATAAACAACCCTTACCGATTTTTGAGTTTGGGACGACCTCTCCATGGTGAACGATTTTCACCATTTTAGAGGTCGCTTAAGGTCGCTGGTCAGTGTCACATGCTGCGATATCGTTAATGACGCCGGATGTGCGTCACTAACAACTTGACCCCGACGACCAAACATTAACGATATCGTAGCGTGTAAAGCCCCCTTTAGGCTATGTTCACATTTCTGTTGTTTTGCATCAGTCACATGCATTGCTTGACGCTTGTGACTGATGCGTTGTACAACGGATGACAAGAATAGAATTAATTGCCGGACTCCATTGTAAAAGAGAGTAGGATCAGCTGCTCGCTCTCATTAGCCGGCCTGCTTTTGGGAACGAACAGATGATCTCCCGGCGACCGGCTAATGAGAGTGATCAGCTGATCACTCACAGCAGTCGGCCGCCGAGAATGTGTGCGTGCGGAGGAGTGTGAGGTGGGTGGAGCCGAGCAGGGCCATGTGTACGGGCAGCGGAGTGCAAAGTGGGTGGAGCCGAGCGGGGCCATGTCTGCGTGCAGTGGAGTGCAAGGTGGGTGGAGCTGAGCAGGGTAATCTGTATACGGGCGGCGGAGTGCGAGGTGGGTGGAGCCGAGTGGGGCCATGTGTGCGGGCAGCAGAATGCGAGGAGGGTGGAGCCGATCGGGGTCATGTGTACGGGTGGCAGAGAGTGGGTTGGGTGGAGCCAAGCGGTGCCATTTGTGCGGGCAGCGGAGTGCGGGGTGGGTAGAGCCGAGCAGGTCCATGTGTGCAGGTGGCGGAGTGCGAGGTGGGTGGAGCCGAGCGGGGCCATGTGGAGCTGAGGACGTCAGTGCCGGGGACTGCATGGCTGGGGACAGGTGAGTGTGAGTATGAGTTTGAGTGTGTGTATGTACATGCCGAGTGCAAGATGGGGCGGAGCCGAGCGGGGAAGTGTCGGCTCCCTGCACACGTAGCCAGGGTAAATATCGGGTTACTAAGCAAAGCGCTTTGCCTGGATACCCGATATTTACCTTGGTTACCAGCTTACCGCAGGCTGCCAGCGATGGCTCCCTGCACACTGTAGCTGTAACAAGCCATGCTTTAGGTGATCGAACCGTTCTCGAACGTAACTCGAACTGTCGAGCTGTTAGCAAAAAGCTCAAGTTTGAGTTCAATCTCAAGCACCCCCCAAAATCACTCGAACATGAAATTGGCGAACATCGAACCTCGAACATCGCTCATCTCTAGCATTCACTGTTTCATTTTATACATTTTCATTGCAACCTATATTTTTGGGGTTCAAGTGTACGGAAATCTGCAGAGGTTTAGCATTATGGGATGCAGAAGTTTCAGTTTTACATTAGAAGTATAATTGAGTAAAGAAATTTACGTGGAATTGAATTTTACTCAAATTTTCCAAAAATCCACATGTGGAAAAGCAATTTTTTTCTAATTTACTTCCAAGGGGATGCTATCCACCATTTCTCTAAACAATAAAATACCATCAAATTATTTTGGGGTTTTTTTGTTAAAAAAACACCCAAAAACCTTATACTCACCTCTCCAGCCCCTCATGACCACCTGTCTGGTCTTCATCACATCTTCAGAATAACGTTAAATCACTGCTATTCCCAAGACCATGGGAGGCGACCTTTGTTGCATAGGTGTAAAACCCTTCCGGAGCTAGCAAACCTGGAAGCCTCGGCCAAGCGTACAAGGATTTCAGCACTGCTGACGCCAATCCGAAAAAGAGATAAAGACTGGATGATTGGTAATGAGGAGTGGAGAAGACGGTAAAGTGAATGATGAAATGAGTATAAGGATAATGCTTATTATACTCAGTAATTTGGAGAGAACCCAGAGCTTCATTAATTACATAGTGAATAACTTGTCCGTAAATTTACGTAAATAGGTAAATTTAAGTTTGAGTTGTGCCTAACCCACTGATCTCTATTAAGAAGATAAAATCTATGACAAATCTAGAATAACAGTGCCCCAAATAAGAATTATATGCTGCACCTAAGTGAGTTTATAGCTACATGTTCTAAACAAACTTATTTATATGCCTTGACCTGTGCTTTGAAGCAGTATCCACAATGAAACTCCAAAAAAAATCTATGTAATATTTGAATATAGTTAAACTACATAAGATCTCTTCATGTACTTGTATCAGTTGGACGTGATCAGAATACGTTTTCACAAATATTCCAAATAGTTGATAGCTTATGTTTACCAAGGATGCAAAGTCACTCAGTCCAGTTCCTGTACCAGACCATTAGATTAATGAAAGAATAAAGAATTGTGGTAGTGTGTATTCAGTTGAGCTATTCCATACATGTCTGTTTGCTGTGGGAGCTTACCGTATTTTTTGGACTATAAGACACACCGGACCATAAGATGCACCCTATTTTTAGAGGAGGAAAATAAAATTTTAAGCAAAAAATGTGGTCATGACACACTGTTATGGGGCGAGGATCTGCTGCCTACACTGTTATGGGGGTAATGTCCCCAAATTTTCTGCTAAAGTACCCCATCCTGGTAATGATCCTCCTGCTTTGTATATGTACCCCCATCCTGCTATATACCCCCATCCTGCTATATGCTCCCCATCCTGATATAGGCTAGGTTCACACACTGCGTCTTTTTGACGCTGCGTTTTTGTGCGTTTTTGGCAAAAATGCATCAAAAAACGCATGCGTTTTTGCCGCGATTTGGTGCGTTTTTGGCTGCGTTTTGCTGCGTTTTTGATCTCTGCGTTTTGCTGCGTTTTTCCAATGCATTGCATGGGGGAAAACGCAGAAAAACGCAGGAAAGAACTGACATGTCCATTTTTTTTTTAACTCAAAAACGCAGGTAAAAAAAACAGATGTGTGCGGACAGCAAAAATGAAAACTCATAGACTTTGCTGGGGAAGCAAAGTCCTGCAGTTTTGAGGCCAAAAACGCACCCGAAAAACGCGGAAAAACGCCGCGAAAAACGCACTGTGCGCACATAGCCATATACTGCAATCCTGGTATATGCCCTTATCCTGCTATATACCCCCATCCTGCTATATACTGCCATCCTGCTTTATGCCCTTATCCTGCTATATACCCACATCCATCCTGCAATATACCCTCATCCATCCTGCTATATTGCCCCATCCTGCTATATAGCCCCATCCTGCTATATGGCTCCATCCTGCTATATGGCCCCATCCTGCTATATGGCCTGTATCCTGTATCACACAAAGAAATAAACGTTTATACTCATTTTTCCTCACTCCATGCAGCATCGCTCCTAACCCTGTCTGTGGCGGCAGTAGCACTGCTGATCTGTGTGGAGCTGTCACTGTTCCCTGCAGCATCGCTCGTCCTTCTGTCTGCCGGTCAGCTAACCTGCGTGACTAGCGGCGCACACAGCGATGATGTCATCGCTGTGCTCACCGCTTGCTACACAAATCAGCTGACTGGCAGACAGGAGGAGATCGCGGTGCTGCAGGGGAACGGTGACGGGTGAATATACTGATTCACTGCCCCCGGTGCTGACCTGTGTGGAGCCGTTCCCCTGCAGCATCGCGATCTCCACCTGTCTGCAGGTCGCTGATGTGTGTGGAGAGTGCGCACAGGGATGACGTCATCTCTGTGCTCACCGCTCGCTACACAGATCAGCTGGCCGGCAGACAGGAGGACATCGCGGTGCTGCAGGGGAACGGTGACAGGTGAGTGTACCATACTTATTCACTGCCCCCTGCGCTGCTGAAGATGCGTGAGGGGGCAGTGAATACAGCCGCACATGATCACTCCAGGCTGTAGTTGCCAGGGGTGATCACGGATGGCTGTTTAATATGCGAACCCCCGACCATCATTCCGCCCACCTGTCAGCGCCGGCTTCAGAACTGAGAAATGATGGGCGGATGGATGCATGCATATGTAATGAGCGGGCCCACGTGGTCACGGCAGGCACTGCTACAGCCTGCTCATGCCACCGATGGCCCGCTCCACCACAGCACCCTCATTCCCGGCTGCAGCGCTATATTCAGACCATAAGATGCACCCCCCACTTTCCCTCAACATTCTTTGGGGGAAAAAAAGTGCGTCTTATGGTCCGAAAAATACGATATATGTAGTATAACAACTGGTGCTAATAAAGACATAAAACAAGTTTTCAGCTTCCAAATATAAATGACTTTCTTCATTTAGTGAAAGCAAACAGTTTTTAAACATACTATGATTAAGCTTTATCTGCAGACAACAAAAAGTGAAGAGAAAGTAAAACCCCCAAAACTTCACAAAAACATTACATCATAATACATATTCTGAAATGCTAAGTAAAATGGCAATTATGTTAAAGAAACTCAATTTTAGCTAAAAAGATTCTGTGCAGATAAATCACTTTTTCTAAGACCACTCCTATGTTAAACATATTCTCAAAATGAGTATCAAAAGCATGCCTAGGTACCTAAAATAGAGAGAACTTTAAAAAAACACTGAGAAATCAGACAGCACATACAATGTACAATTTAAAATGATAGGGAAGAGAAAAAAAGCTATTGTTATGAGTCTCTCTATTGTTCAATTATCACATGGATAAAGAACTCAAAGATATCAGCCCCCAGCAGGATAAATTTCCTCTCCACAACCAAAATTTCTCTACCCTATTTGTCACGGGCTACGTAACGATAAAACAGGGCCTCCAAGGCTGATCCTAAGGTTGGGGCCCCTGCACTGTCTCTTATCTCGAAGGTAGGCTTGATGGTAGTCAGGTTAGAGCCTCCAGTGTGACCCTGTCTCCTGTCTGAGCCCAGATACTATTCCAATCCCACCCAGGGAGTAGGCCGGAAACCCAAAAAAGAAAACTCCACAAAATGGCACAGACAAGGGTAAACAAAAACCTGTCCACACTGAACTCAAACACAAAGGAGGGACAGTATGTGAACTGGGGAGCAATGCAAAAAGGGGTAGGAAATAAATGCACAACTGGAGAACTCCCACAGCACACAAAACCGCAACTGTAGATCACCATAGGACTGGATAACCACAGAAACCGAGATAGCAATAACTATATCTGGCAAACAGCCCCAGAATCCAGAACCTTATAAAGGCTTGAGATGCTGATTAGCAGCCTGAGCTCCCAGCAGCTGGTCAATGGCCAGCAGAAATTAACTCCCACTGTACTGGAAAGCAGTGAAGTCAGAACCAGATGATGCCCATGACAGGCTGTGCAACTAAAGAATCCCAGGCAGTTTGTTGGACTCATTGCAGTGTGAATGGAGTCTGACACCATCACACCCAGTGAGTGCAACAAAGAAAACCGCACAACACTATTCTAGCACATTTCAGCAGTAAGACAGGTAGGAAACTGGTAACTAGAAAGCTAAAAAAAATAAAAGAACAAGAGAGGGCACTCCTTGAAATGGAAATTGCTCAATGAAAATGAATGTGTGCTTACATGGAGGTATTGAAGGAAAAGAAAAATCATGGTTTAGAGCTGCGCTAAACAAAATGATCCTTCATCCAATGATATAAAGAAGCAGTTTTTATTCCACAATGTGCTTCCATGCTTGACTGGCATCTTTCTCAAGTGTAAAAACCAACTGTACCAGCGTGAAAATGCATTGTGGGGAAAAAAACCCTCTTTTTTTATATCAAGCATCTTCATTTTGGGTGGTGCAGCTCAAAACTGGGATTTATCTTTTCCTTCAAGCTTCCTGATGGAGCTCATACCCCAGCTACGAAGCAGCAGCAAAGGTTGTTGAGCTTTCACAGTGGAGTGTACACTACTACTCTTTCCCTCAAAGGAGCATATTACTTGGATCTTTCATATCCTTTTATAAAGGTATCACCCTATGGTCTGGTTTGCTCTGTTCTCCATAGAGTGTATCTCACCAGTAGGTACTTCAATACTATTGTCAGTCTGTTATTAAATGTGTAAGTTATCCACTTAAATTGTTAATCCCAAAATCGTATAATGAATGCATATTTGTTAATTTATAAACTAAGCCAAATGTAACATTTTTTTCTTGCACCTTTGTGTCTTTTTCCATCTCTCTTTGTTTCTGTGTCCTTCAGCTTCACATTTCTTAGTCAAGTTTTTAAAATTCAATTTCTGTGTCTTGTTTAGTGGTAGTCAGACTTCAGCCTCTCTTACCATAGCCATGTTTTCGAGCACTGAACACCTTGTACTTCTGGGCAGTCCAAAAAAGTTGCAATTCTGGAGTATGACAGCACTGGAGTATAATGGGCTCCTGGTTGCTTCATGTTTGATTCTTCCCAAATCCTTGGCAGTTAATGTGCTCATTTTTTTCTTTTGAAACTTTTGATGGTTCTGTGTTTATGTCACAATATCCTAACAATTTCAAGAGAACTACACCAATTGCTAAGACTTTTATAGGGAACCTCTCATGTTAAAAAACATTAACCTACAGATATGATACTAATCTGCAGGTTAATAGTCTTCTGAAGCTTCCTGGCAATTTTCACCAAATGCCCAGCTACCAGGAGAAAATTAACTTTATTCCTTTTGGCAGCATAGGGCTTTCAAACATAGAGGTGCAGGTGGCGCAGTTTCAGTCACCACCCAGTAAACAGTGATTTGCGGCTGTAGCCATGCCCGGCACTGACCGACAGCCAACTCAGCTTTGCATCAGTGCAAAACCAGTTATCAGTGCGGCCGCGCCTCTATGACTAAAAGCCAGAGGGTGCTGTGAAATAATTATAAATTCCTCCCAACTGGGCTTTCAGTTCAGTGAATGAGAAGCTTCAGAACTCTACTAATCTACAGATTTACCACAGATTTACAGTCTAATAGTGGTTTTTGACATGACAAGTTTCCTTTAACAATATTGGACTTTCCAGAGTCAGTTGTCTTTTAGGGCTCATTTTGTCTGAGGAGAAGAAGCTACCAAATAGGATGTTGATGTTAACACATTCCCTCATTACTAAATTACACATCATTTAATAATCTTCAAACCAATATGCTTTCAAGTTAATACAGCTTGGAGTTTAAAAATCTGCAAAAATATTATTATATCATCAAAACACTCACTTGCCTTATAATTGTGCACTAAGTGCATTGCAATACTGAGACAAGTACAAGGAATCAGATGATTGCAAATTCAAGTCATCTAAGTGGACTAATAAATAAAGTCCATTTTTTTGGTTTGGTGCACATTACATCCGTTCACGCTGTTGTTACCAGCAGTGCAAGCTGTTCAAACACTGCAAGTGGCTCGCACTGGGCTGAGCACCAAGTGTACCCAATCACAGATGCTCGCATGAATAGTTTGCATAAGTAAAGCCCCTGAACTCCAAACTTGAACTTTGGGTGTTTTTTTGTAAAGTCTGTCTTTGGTACGAACACTGATCCTCGGGTTCACTCATCTCTAGTTATAGTCTAGTCTAGAGATGAGTGAACTCAAGCTAATTTGTTGGGTGTTCATACCAAACACAGACTTTACAAAAAGAACAGAGTTCAGATTTGGAGTTCAGGTGCTTTACATATATAAACCACTCATGCGATCATCACTGTGCTAAGGTACGCTCAGGTGCTTAGCCCAGTGTGAACCACTTGCAGTGTTTGAATGGCTTGCACTGGGAATATCAACAGCGTCATCGGATGTAGTGCGCACCATAAAATGGAAAAACCCTGCCCACTGTCCTCTGTAAGTGTTCTCTTTATGGCTGGCTGAATGTGGGCAGAGACCAGAACTGCCCAATTAGTGACTACCGTTAGGATTCGGGTCAAGTCCAACTGAACCCGCCAAACTGATCTTCCACAAGTTTGCTTATCTTTAGTTATGAATCTCAGAAAATGGTGACACAAACCAAATTTGTTTTTTTACAAAGTTCTGATTTTATTTATTTTAATCAATAAAAAAAATTACACAAGTGTTGTATCTTCATCATATTGTGATGGAGACTCATAATTCGAGTACATTTTACCACTTAATGTACGTCAATAAAACAGAACCCAAAAATCCATAGTGAAGTTGCATTTTTGTCACAAATTGATTTGTTTTACTATTTTTTAATACATTAAAGTTAAAATAAGTTATATAATTCAAAACTATAACTTGTTATGCAAAAAACAATCCTTCCTACATTTCTATTGATAGCAAAATAAAATGTTATGGCTTTGTAAGGAAGGAAGGAAAAAGAAAAAAATGAAAATTGATTGCTCCTCTTTCTCCAGATATTCTTCTTTGTCCTCCCAAGTCACTAATGGTTTTTTTCTAGAGAGGACTACATGTTTGAATACATCATCTAGTCCTTTGCAGGAAAAAAAGACAACAACGCCCAATACAATGATTGATCTTTGCTGCTTACACTGCATTGTAGATGAAATATTAAATCTGTATGCGTGTTTTTGCCATTAGAAGTACAGTTTAATGAAAAATATTATCAGAAATGTTACCAACATGAAACAAACAAAAAGAAGGAAAAAACATGAGGGCATAATAGAGGCAGAAAATGAGAACAAAACAATTGAAACCAGATTTTAAAAAATGAAACCAGTAAGATAAGAATCAGATCTTCCCCCAAAAAAGTACAATCCTAGAACAAAAAGACAATAGAGGGAAGGATAAATGGTGCAAAAAATGTCATGTCCATAAACCAGAGAGTTATGTCACACAAAAGAGTTATTAAATAACATTTGCCACATGTCTACTTTACATTAACATTATTTTTGAAACATTTTTATTTCTTAGGAACCTCTCATTTTTCTAACAAAATTACAATTCCATTTTTTAGGGACCACATCACATTTGAAGTGACTTTGAGAGGCCTATGTGACAGATTTCCAAACATGACACCATTCTAAAAACTGCATGCCTCAAACTGCTCAAAACCACATTCATGAAGATTATTAACTATTCAGGTGCGTCACGGGAACTAAAGCAATGAGGAAGAAAAAAATAAAAAATTTAATTTTTCCCCAAAAATGTTACTTTAGCCTCAGATTTTTAATTTCTCAAGGGTAAAAGGAGTAAATGCATCATACAATTTGTTGAATAATACTCCATAAGAGGTGTAAAACTACTGTTTGGGTGCACATGAGGGCTCAGAAGAGGAGCGTCATTTGTCTTTTGAAATGCAAAATTGGCTGGAATCGATAGCAGGCGCTATATTGTGTTTGGAGAGCTTTTGATGTGACTAAATAGTGGAAACGTCTCACAAGTGACCCCATTTTGGAAACTAAACCCCTCAAAAAATGTATCTAGATGTGTAATGAGTAGTGATGAGTGAGCACTAAAATGCCCAAGTGGCTCGTCGTTACTCGAAATGATTGTGTATGACATTCGGACCCGCTAAATTCGATTAACTTTATAATGGAATCAGGGTAACAGAAGAAAATGGACCTCAAAATTTGTTGTGCAATTTCTGCTGAGCAAACCTATACCCCATATGTGGTGGGAAACTACTGTTTAGACCAGTGTTTCTCAACTCCAGTCCTCAAGACCCACCAATAGATCATGTTTTCAGGTTTTCCTCAATATTAGACAGGGAATGATTCCATCACCTGTGCAACATTAAGGAAATCCTGAAAACCTGATTGAGGAAAACCTGAAAACATGATCTGTTGGTGGGTCTTGAGGACTGGAGTTGAGAAACACTGGTTTAGACAAACTGCTGAGTAGAGATGAGTGATCCTGATTGGCAAAGATCGAAAAATATTAAAATAGTACGATCTTTGGCCGGATTGGATCGAGATCAGCCATACGAGCATTTACTGCAAAAGTCATCGATCTTGCCAAGGATCGCTAAATGATCGGATGGCAAAAAAAATCCTCTTTCTGTCCATCACAGCCATATCAAGTATTGGCAGCTCTGTGATTGGCCACTGTAAAAAAAGGAAGCAAAAGGGTTAAAGCAGTTCTTAATTACCACATTCCCAAGGTTGCAGTGCTACTTCAGGGTCCTACAATTATCACTAATGAATATTCACTTCTTTCCCCTTCCACCGGCATCTGTGATTTGCTGCCATTGGACCATGCCCATACCCTTTGAGACAACATCTGTGATTGATTGGAATTACTCACACTGTCTGTGTCCTTAGACTGGGGATAAGTAAATAAATAAATAGATAAATAAAACAATTGACATAGGGTGCCTCTGTATTGATGTCAGCACAGATAAAGCCCACGGTTACAGGCTGCAGACCCCAGCCATGTACTTATTTTGGCTGTGAATTAAAATAAGAGGAACAGTATGCAGCTTTTTCATTTTTTAATATCATTTAAATAAATAAATAATTTAAAAAATCAGCGTGCGGTTTCCCATAATTTGATACCCATACAAAATTAAGCCCGACAGCTGGGGGCTGGTATGCTCAGGCTGGGGAGGGGAGACCATTGTTATTAGGAGCCCCCAGCCTAAAAATATCAGCCTGCAGCTGCCCAGAATTGAAGCATCCATTAGATGCAACAGTCCTGGTACTTTACATAGCTCTTCTCGATTGCCCTGGTGCGGTGGTAATATAAGGGGTTAATCTCATTCCACAGCTGGATTTGTATTGCGGAGGGTCTATGAGACCCCCCCACCACTAATCCTATAAATAAAAAGAAATAAACAAAAACACCAAAAAAATCCTTTATTTAAAACAAAATAAAAACACCCTCTTTCACCAATTTATTAACTCCGAAAACACCCAGGTCTGACATAATCCACATTGTGAGGTCCCAAAGCTTCTGGCTTTTCTACATCTGAATTTACAGCAAGTGCCATAGAGCATGACTGCCCACTGTGAGCTTCAGGTTCAGACTGTGAGCTGCACAATCAGTTTTTATTGTGTGGTCATAGCTGGAGGTTCCTAAAGCCCTTCACTTGTGACCACAGGTAATCTGACCACAGGGGACCTCAATGAACTCTCAAAGAGTTCACAGACCTGCAGAGGAAGAGTTTACCTAAGGGTTTTCTTACACTGGCATATAATACAAAGTAGTGCAATGAGAAAAAAAACTCACATTGTACTGTCACACAGTGTCTGGCTCAAAACTTGCCAGGTGTCATGATTACATCTGACACCAATCACACAGCAGAGTCAGATGCTCTAATCTGATAGCAACACCGCAGAAGAAATGCAAGCACAGGCTTCCAGTATCCGTTATTTCAAATGCTGCACATCTTAATCCACACAGCATAGACATATGCCTTCAGATGACTCCAAAGATAAATGTCTAAGGGGGTCAGATCGGGAGGCCTTGGTGGCCATTCAACTGGCCCATGATGACCAAATCCACTTTCCAGGTCACTGCTCATGTAGGAATGCTCATACCTGACACCCATAATGTGATGGTGCACCATCTTGCTGTAAAAACTATGGGAATGTGCCATCTTCAGTGCATAAAGAATGGATACTGGAAGCCTGTGCTAGCATTTCTTCTGTGGTGTTGCTATCAGAGTGTCAAGAGTGGGAGAAGAGGGTTGCATTGACAATGCAACACAATTGGCAGCACTTTGAACACATGTTATAAGTGGTCATAAAATTGTAAATAACTAATGAATGAATAAAGTTACGTTAAACCCAAGCACATTATTGTTTTTCTTGTGAAATTCTCAATACGTTTGATGTGTTACATGACCCTCTTCCCACTGGAAAAATAAACTTAGATCCATAATGGCCAACTTCAAAATGGCCGCCATGGTCACCACCCATCTTGAAAAGTTTCCCCCTCCCATACACTAATGATCCACAAACAGGAAGTTTATAGCACCAACCATTCCCATTTTATTTAGGTGCATCCATATAAATGGCCCACCCTGTAGTTTAAGGTAAAATTTATGCAAATATGTTTAAAATATGATGGGTTCTCAAACTTTTTTATTTGATATGACAGTTTGCTACTTATGTTATGGATTTTCTGCCTGGTCAATGTCAGATTAGTAATTATTACACTTCATATATCAAGAAATATATATGTAGATTTAACCAGCTTGGAGTCTGCAGCCACTATTATATACAGTATTTTTAATGTAGCAAGTCTAAGGAATCACTTTTGTGTAACCATACCCTGGCCAAGGCCTCCTTAAGGCTATGTGCCCACGGGACCTTGTTTCTGTGGATTTTACCACTGAAAACCTGCAGATTTTTCTGGATTTTCCAGATAAATCCGCAGGTTTTAGCATGCACAGTCACTCCCTATGTTATCCTATGGGACATGGGGAGTGCTGTGTCCACGCTGCGGAAAGTGCAGCTGCTGACCATGCTGCGGATGTAGGCATCCGCATGTATAATTGAATGTCAATTATTCATGCGGAATTACCTGCGGATGTCCCAGACCTCCGCTATGGAGATAAGAGGCCGGGACGTCCGCAGGTAAGCCGCATAAATCTCCGTATGTTTCCCGCAGCTATTCCGCTGTAATCTAGCAGCTAAAAATAGCTGCAAACGCCGGCAGGCGGCTGCGGGAAACATGCGCTCGTACCAGCGGATACATCCGCAGGTACGAGCGCCCGTGGGCACATGGCCTAAAGGTTTTCTTTTAGACTTACACATTTAATTTTCTACAGAAGTCATTATTTCCCAAATGCATGCAGTTGGCTTTCATTTCAAACAAAATATTTTTAATTTAAGCAAATTGTGGAATTTTTCCATTGCAATTTGACATTATAAAGGGACTATAGTGACATAAATGGTAATTTCCTTTTAATGTATTATTTGACATAATGAATAAGATTTGAGGTCTGCAGTCATCATAAAAATAAATGCATTATATATGGACTCACAGAAATGTCCTTGAGAAAATAATTAAGAAATTGGTAGTTTTATTGAATATTTGAACTGGTAAAAGGCTTTGATTGTGTGGCCTTGAAATAGGTTACAACAATTGAAATTATTTTTAGTTTACTTTGGCCTGCACTCAATTTAACTATTTAAAATTAGTTTAATAAAATCTTTTATAAACAACCTATATGTCAAAATGTGATCAATATTGGATTAAATGAATAGTTTTTTAAATTCTAAATATATTTTTATATGATACAAAATTAATTTTAGAGTAAGACATGGTGCATGGTGATAACACTAACTTTGTTAAACTTAACATAACATCAAAAATGAAATATTAAGCCTTTCTAGGAATGTAAAATACATCTATGTCACATGTCAATAACAGTGGCATTTAAGTATCTTAAAAAATGGTGACATAAGCCACATTTTTTGTTTACAATTTTTTAAATATTTTAACCCCTTCATGACCATTGACGTACTTATATGTCATGGGAGGGAAGTAGTTCCCGACCAAGGATGAATAGGTACGTCCTGGAGATCACGGAGGCACATGCCAGCCAGGACTCTGCTTTCCCAACAGGCAAGCCCTAGCTTTCACAGCTGGAGATGGTCCCTGGGCCATCTCAGGCTGTGTAACCCCTAAATGTCGTTATCATTATTGGCACTTAGGGGATTGGAAGAGGGATTGTGCTCCCTGTCCCCTCTAATCGCCCATAACATGATTGAGAGGGCTAAATTGTCCCCATGGTGACACCAGGTCATCATGATGACCTCGGGGTCACCTGACTATGGGAAGTTTCAGTGATTATGCCTACAGGTCTTCTATGCATTCCACCTGGAGGTCCTATATTCATTCCACCCACAGGTCCTCGCGTTCCACTGCACTGCATCCCAGGTTCTTATGCCAGCCGGAAAAAATCAATAGACAGTAGTTGGATGTGGTGAGTGTGTGTGTATGCGATATGATGTGTGTGTGGGATCTGCTGTATGTGGGTGTGTGATCTGATGTGTGTGCAATCTACTGCAGATCCTCCCAATCAGTGTCTGGTGAGTATGATCTCGAGGTCTTCTCTCTTCTTTCTTCTGGGGGTGTCTGCTTTCTATAATGAAGTGTCCTGCAGTATTCTTTGACTTTTTTAGCTGCATGGAAACTTCACTATTGAACCGCGACTAGGACTTATTTTCGGGTGGGGCTTATATTTAAAACTTATGCCAAAAATACTGATAACTCATGCTAGGGCTTATTTTCAGGGTAGAGCTTATTTTCAGGGAAGCACAGTATATACTGTACATATATACAGTGGGGGAAATAAATATTTGATCCTTTGTTGATTTTGTAAGTTTGCCCCCTGACAAAGACAGTCTATAATTTTAAGGGTAGGTTAATTTTAACAGTGAGATATAGAATATCAAAAATAAAATCCAGAAAATTACATTGTATAAATTATATACATTTATTTGCATTTTGAAGAGAGAAAAAAGCATTTGATCCCCTACCAACCAATAAGAGTGCTGGCTCCTCCAGGCCACTTAGACGCTCCTAATTAACTCATTACCTACATTAAATACAGCTGTCTTAAATTGTCTCCTGTATAATAGACTCCTGTCCACTAACTCAATTAATCAGTCAGACTCTAACCTCTACAACATGGGCAAGACCAAAGAGCTTTCTAAGGATGTCAGGGACAAGATCATAAACCTGCACAAGGCTGAAATGGGTTACAAAACCATAAGTAAGATGCTGGGTGAGAACAACACCAGACAGCGGAGACAACTGTTGGTGCAATAGTAAGAAAATAGAAGAAATACAAATTGACTGTCAATCGACATCGATCTGGGGCTCCATGCAAAATCTCACCTCATAGGGTATCCAGGATCATGAGGAAGGTGAGAGATCAGCTTATAAAGACAAAGGGGGAACTTGTTAATGATCTTAAAGCAGCAGGGATCACTGTCACCAAAAAAACCATTGGTAACACATTACGCCGTAATGGATTAAAACCCTGAAGAAAAAACAAAAAGCCAGCACCAAATGTGCACTACAGCACTAAACATTCCAAACTGTACTTATTATAAAAAATGTTTTGAGATTTTTGGCAAAAAATTGCAATTTCTTGAGCTGCTTCGCCACGTCACGGCAAATCTCATTTGAAGCAGTCCTACACTAAAATATTTTTATAAAATGTGCCATACGGCCTCACATATGAATAGTAGAACTGCTCTTAGCAGCACTCACCTGGTCTATTTCAATCCCGTACCCATGACTGAGTCATGGCTGTGGGCGGGACAGGTCCAAGCAAATGCTGCATGAAGTAAATAGCCTGTGGACAAAGCCTGATGACTTAATGTGAACAGTCACCAACCGCCAAAATCCAGACAGATGGAATACATCCCAAATTGGGGTGCATAGCAAGGTGGAGGTCAACCACCGCCCAATTCAATGAAGAAAAAACAAAAAGCCAGCACCAAATGTGCACTACAGCACTAAACATTCCAAACTGTACTTATTATAAAAAATGTTTTGAGATTTTTGGCAAAAAATTGCAATTTCTTGAGCTGCTTCGCCACGTCACGGCAAATTTCATTTGAAGCAGTCCTACACTAAAATATTTTTATAAAATGTGCCATACGGCCTCACATATGAATAGTAGAACTGCTCTTAGCAGCACTCACCTGGTCTATTTCCATCCCGTACCCATGACTGAGTCATGGCTGTGGGCGGGACAGGTCCAAGCAAATGCTGCATGAAGTAAATAGCCTGTGGACAAAGCCTGATGACTTAATGTGAACAGTCACCAACCGCCAAAATCCAGACAGATGGAATACATCCCAAATTGGGGTGCATAGCAAGGTGGAGGTCAACCACCGACCAATTCAATGAAGAAAAAACAAAAAGCCAGCACCAAATGTGCACTACAGCACTAAACATTCCAAACTGTACTTATTATAAAAAATGTTTTGAGATTTTTGGCAAAAAATTGCAATTTCTTGAGCTGCTTCGCCACGTCACGGCAAATCTCATTTGAAGCAGTCCTACACTAAAATATTTTTATAAAATGTGCCATACGGCCTCACATATGAATAGTAGAACTGCTCTTAGCAGCACTCACCTGGTCTATTTCAATCCCGTACCCATGACTGAGTCATGGCTGTGGGCGGGACAGGTCCAAGCAAATGCTGCATGAGGTAAATAGCCTGTGGACAAAGCCTGATGACTTAATGTGAACAGTCACCAACCGCCAAAATCCAGACAGATGGAATACATCCCAAATTGGGGTGCATAGCAAGGTGGAGGTCAACCACCGACCAATTCAATGAAGAAAAAACAAAAAGCCAGCACCAAATGTGCACTACAGCACTAAACATTCCAAACTGTACTTATTATAAAAAATGTTTTGAGATTTTTGGCAAAAAATTGCAATTTCTTGAGCTGCTTCGCCACGTCACGGCAAATCTCATTTGAAGCAGTCCTACACTAAAATATTTTTATAAAATGTGCCATACGGCCTCACATATGAATAGTAGAACTGCTCTTAGCAGCACTCACCTGGTCTATTTCAATCCCGTACCCATGACTGAGTCATGGCTGTGGGCGGGACAGGTCCAAGCAAATGCTGCATGAAGTAAATAGCCTGTGGACAAAGCCTGATGACTTAATGTGAACAGTCACCAACCGCCAAAATCCAGACAGATGGAATACATCCCAAATTGGGGTGCATAGCAAGGTGGAGGTCAACCACCGACCAATTCAATGAAGAAAAAACAAAAAGCCAGCACCAAATGTGCACTACAGCACTAAACATTCCAAACTGTACTTATTATAAAAAATGTTTTGATATTTTTGGCAAAAAAATTGCAATTTCTTGAGCTGCTTCGCCACGTCACGGCAAATCTCATTTGAAGCAGTCCTACACTAAAATATTTTTATAAAATGTGCCATACGGCCTCACATATGAATAGTAGAACTGCTCTTAGCAGCACTCACCTGGTCTATTTCAATCCCGTACCCATGACTGAGTCATGGCTGTGGGCGGGACAGGTCCAAGCAAATGCTGCATGAAGTAAATAGCCTGTGGACAAAGCCTGATGACTTAATGTGAACAGTCACCAACCGCCAAAATCCAGACAGATGGAATACATCCCAAATTGGGGTGCATAGCAAGGTGGAGGTCAACCACCGACCAATTCAATGAAGAAAAAACAAAAAGCCAGCACCAAATGTGCACTACAGCACTAAACATTCCAAACTGTACTTATTATAAAAAATGTTTTGAGATTTTTGGCAAAAAATTGCAATTTCTTGAGCTGCTTCGCCACGTCACGGCAAATCTCATTTGAAGCAGTCCTACACTAAAATATTTTTATAAAATGTGCCATACGGCCTCACATATGAATAGTAGAACTGCTCTTAGCAGCACTCACCTGGTCTATTTCAATCCCGTACCCATGACTGAGTCATGGCTGTGGGCGGGACAGGTCCAAGCAAATGCTGCATGAAGTAAATAGCCTGTGGACAAAGCCTGATGACTTAATGTGAACAGTCACCAACCGCCAAAATCCAGACAGATGGAATACATCCCAAATTGGGGTGCATAGCAAGGTGGAGGTCAACCACCGACCAATTCAATGAAGAAAAAACAAAAAGCCAGCACCAAATGTGCACTACAGCACTAAACATTCCAAACTGTACTTATTATAAAAAATGTTTTGAGATTTTTGGCAAAAAATTGCAATTTCTTGAGCTGCTTCGCCACGTCACGGCAAATCTCATTTGAAGCAGTCCTACACTAAAATATTTTTATAAAATGTGCCATACGGCCTCACATATGAATAGTAGAACTGCTCTTAGCAGCACTCACCTGGTCTATTTCAATCCCGTACCCATGACTGAGTCATGGCTGTGGGCGGGACAGGTCCAAGCAAATGCTGCATGAAGTAAATAGCCTGTGGACAAAGCCTGATGACTTAATGTGAACAGTCACCAACCGCCAAAATCCAGACAGATGGAATACATCCCAAATTGGGGTGCATAGCAAGGTGGAGGTCAACCACCGACCAATTCAATGAAGAAAAAACAAAAAGCCAGCACCAAATGTGCACTACAGCACTAAACATTCCAAACTGTACTTATTATAAAAAATGTTTTGAGATTTTTGGCAAAAAATTGCAATTTCTTGAGCTGCTTCGCCACGTCACGGCAAATCTCATTTGAAGCAGTCCTACACTAAAATATTTTTATAAAATGTGCCATACGGCCTCACATATGAATAGTAGAACTGCTCTTAGCAGCACTCACCTGGTCTATTTCAATCCCGTACCCATGACTGAGTCATGGCTGTGGGCGGGACAGGTCCAAGCAAATGCTGCATGAAGTAAATAGCCTGTGGACAAAGCCTGATGACTTAATGTGAACAGTCACCAACCGCCAAAATCCAGACAGATGGAATACATCCCAAATTGGGGTGCATAGCAAGGTGGAGGTCAACCACCGACCAATTCAATGAAGAAAAAACAAAAAGCCAGCACCAAATGTGCACTACAGCACTAAACATTCCAAACTGTACTTATTATAAAAAATGTTTTGAGATTTTTGGCAAAAAATTGCAATTTCTTGAGCTGCTTCGCCACGTCACGGCAAATCTCATTTGAAGCAGTCCTACACTAAAATATTTTTATAAAATGTGCCATACGGCCTCACATATGAATAGTAGAACTGCTCTTAGCAGCACTCACCTGGTCTATTTCAATCCCGTACCCATGACTGAGTCATGGCTGTGGGCGGGAAAGGTCTAAGCAAATGCTGCATGAAGTAAATAGCCTGTGGACAAAGCCTGATGACTTAATGTGAACAGTCACCAACCGCCAAAATCCAGACAGATGGAATACATCCCAAATTGGGGTGCATAGCAAGGTGGAGGTCAACCACCGACCAATTCAATGAAGAAAAAACAAAAAGCCAGCACCAAATGTGCACTACAGCACTAAACATTCCAAACTGTACTTATTATAAAAAATGTTTTGAGATTTTTGGCAAAAAATTGCAATTTCTTGAGCTGCTTCGCCACGTCACGGCAAATCTCATTTGAAGCAGTCCTACACTAAAATATTTTTATAAAATGTGCCATACGGCCTCACATATGAATAGTAGAACTGCTCTTAGCAGCACTCACCTGGTCTATTTCAATCCCGTACCCATGACTGAGTCATGGCTGTGGGCGGGACAGGTCCAAGCAAATGCTGCATGAAGTAAATAGCCTGTGGACAAAGCCTGATGACTTAATGTGAACAGTCACCAACCGCCAAAATCCAGACAGATGGAATACATCCCAAATTGGGGTGCATAGCAAGGTGGAGGTCAACCACCGACCAATTCAATGAAGAAAAAACAAAAAGCCAGCACCAAATGTGCACTACAGCACTAAACATTCCAAACTGTACTTATTATAAAAAATGTTTTGAGATTTTTGGCAAAAAAATTGCAATTTCTTGAGCTGCTTCGCCACGTCACGGCAAATCTCATTTGAAGCAGTCCTACACTAAAATATTTTTATAAAATGTGCCATACGGCCTCACATATGAATAGTAGAACTGCTCTTAGCAGCACTCACCTGGTCTATTTCAATCCCGTACCCATGACTGAGTCATGGCTGTGGGCGGGACAGGTCCAAGCAAATGCTGCATGAAGTAAATAGCCTGTGGACAAAGCCTGATGACTTAATGTGAACAGTCACCAACCGCCAAAATCCAGACAGATGGAATACATCCCAAATTGGGGTGCATAGCAAGGTGGAGGTCAACCACCGACCAATTCAATGATGAAAAAACAAAAAGCCAGCACCAAATGTGCACTACAGCACTAAACATTCCAAACTGTACTTATTATAAAAAAATATTTTGAGATTTTTGGCAAAAAATTGCAATTTCTTGAGCTGCTTCGCCACGTCACGGCAAATCTCATTTGAAGCAGTCCTACACTAAAATATTTTTATAAAATGTGCCATACGGCCTCACATATGAATAGTAGAACTGCTCTTAGCAGCACTCACCTGGTCTATTTCAATCCCGTACCCATGACTGAGTCATGGCTGTGGGCGGGACAGGTCCAAGCAAATGCTGCATGAAGTAAATAGCCTGTGGACAAAGCCTGATGACTTAATGTGAACAGTCACCAACCGCCAAAATCCAGACAGATGGAATACATCCCAAATTGGGGTGCATAGCAAGGTGGAGGTCAACCACCGACCAATTCAATGAAGAAAAAACAAAAAGCCAGCACCAAATGTGCACTACAGCACTAAACATTCCAAACTTCATGCAGCATTTGCTTGGACCTGTCCCGCCCACAGCCATGACTCAGTCATGGGTACGGGATTGAATTAGACCAGGTGAGTGCTGCTAAGAGCAGTTCTACTATTCATATGTGAGGCCGTATGGCACATTTTATAAAAATATTTTAGTGTAGGACTGCTTCAAATGAGATTTGCCGTGACGTGGCGAAGCAGCTCAAGAAATTGCAATTTTTTGCCAAAAATCTCAAAAATTTTTTATAATAAGTACAGTTTGGAATGTTTAGTGCTGTAGTGCACATTTGGTGCTGGCTTTTTGTTTTTTCTTCATTGAATTGGTCGGTGGTTGACCTCCACCTTGCTATGCACCCCAATTTGGGATGTATTCCATCTGTCTGGATTTTGGCGGTTGGTGACTGTTCACATTAAGTCATCAGGCTTTGTCCACAGGCTATTTACTTCATGCAGCATTTGCTTGGACCTGTCCCGCCCACAGCCATGACTCAGTCATGGGTACGGGATTGAAATAGACCAGGTGAGTGCTGCTAAGAGCAGTTCTACTATTCATATGTGAGGCCGTATGGCACATTTTATAAAAATATTTTAGTGTAGGACTGCTTCAAATGAGATTTGCCGTGACGTGGCGAAGCAGCTCAAGAAATTGCAATTTTTTGCCAAAAATCTCAAAATTTTTTTATAATAAGTACAGTTTGGAATGTTTAGTGCTGTAGTGCACATTTGGTGCTGGCTTTTTGTTTTTTCTTCATTGAATTGGTCGGTGGTTGACCTCCACCTTGCTATGCACCCCAATTTGGGATGTATTCCATCTGTCTGGATTTTGGCGGTTGGTGACTGTTCACATTAAGTCATCAGGCTTTGTCCACAGGCTATTTACTTCATGCAGCATTTGCTTGGACCTGTCCCGCCCACAGCCATGACTCAGTCATGGGTACGGGATTGAAATAGACCAGGTGAGTGCTGCTAAGAGCAGTTCTACTATTCATATGTGAGGCCGTATGGCACATTTTATAAAAATATTTTAGTGTAGGACTGCTTCAAATGAGATTTGCCGTGACGTGGCGAAGCAGCTCAAGAAATTGCAATTTTTTGCCAAAAATCTCAAAATTTTTTTATAATAAGTACAGTTTGGAATGTTTAGTGCTGTAGTGCACATTTGGTGCTGGCTTTTTGTTTCTTCTTCATTGAATTGGTCGGTGGTTGACCTCCACCTTGCTATGCACCCCAATTTGGGATGTATTCCATCTGTCTGGATTTTGGCGGTTGGTGACTGTTCACATTAAGTCATCAGGCTTTGTCCACAGGCTATTTACTTCATGCAGCATTTGCTTGGACCTGTCCCGCCCACAGCCATGACTCAGTCATGGGTACGGGATTGAAATAGACCAGGTGAGTGCTGCTAAGAGCAGTTCTACTATTCATATGTGAGGCCGTATGGCACATTTTATAAAAATATTTTAGTGTAGGACTGCTTCAAATGAGATTTGCCGTGACGTGGCGAAGCAGCTCAAGAAATTGCAATTTTTTGCCAAAAATCTCAAAAATTTTTTAGAATAAGTACAGTTTGGAATGTTTAGTGCTGTAGTGCACATTTGGTGCTGGCTTTTTGTTTTTTCTTCATTGAATTGGTCGGTGGTTGACCTCCACCTTGCTATGCACCCCAATTTGGGATGTATTCCATCTGTCTGGATCTTGGCGGTTGGTGACTGTTCACATTAAGTCATCAGGCTTTGTCCACAGGCTATTTACTTCATGCAGCATTTGCTTGGACCTGTCCCGCCCACAGCCATGACTCAGTCATGGGTACGGGATTGAAATAGACCAGGTGAGTGCTGCTAAGAGCAGTTCTACTATTCATATGTGAGGCCGTATGGCACATTTTATAAAAATATTTTAGTGTAGGACTGCTTCAAATGAGATTTGCCGTGACGTGGCGAAGCAGCTCAAGAAATTGCAATTTTTTGCCAAAAATCTCAAAAATTTTTTATAATAAGTACAGTTTGGAATGTTTTGTGCTGTAGTGCACATTTGATGCTGGCTTTTTGTTTCTTCTTCATTGAATTGGTCGGTGGTTGACCTCCACCTTGCTATGCACCCCAATTTGGGATGTATTCCATCTGTCTGGATTTTGGCGGTTGGTGACTGTTCACATTAAGTCATCAGGCTTTGTCCACAGGCTATTTACTTCATGCAGCATTTGCTTGGACCTGTCCCGCCCACAGCCATGACTCAGTCATGGGTACGGGATTGAAATAGACCAGGTGAGTGCTGCTAAGAGCAGTTCTACTATTCATATGTGAGGCCGTATGGCACATTTTATAAAAATATTTTAGTGTAGGACTGCTTCAAATGAGATTTGCCGTGACGTGGCGAAGCAGCTCAAGAAATTGCAATTTTTTGCCAAAAATCTCAAAAATTTTTTAGAATAAGTACAGTTTGGAATGTTTAGTGCTGTAGTGCACATTTGGTGCTGGCTTTTTGTTTTTTCTTCATTGAATTGGTCGGTGGTTGACCTCCACCTTGCTATGCACCCCAATTTGGGATGTATTCCATCTGTCTGGATCTTGGCGGTTGGTGACTGTTCACATTAAGTCATCAGGCTTTGTCCACAGGCTATTTACTTCATGCAGCATTTGCTTGGACCTGTCCCGCCCACAGCCATGACTCAGTCATGGGTACGGGATTGAAATAGACCAGGTGAGTGCTGCTAAGAGCAGTTCTACTATTCATATGTGAGGCCGTATGGCACATTTTATAAAAATATTTTAGTGTAGGACTGCTTCAAATGAGATTTGCCGTGACGTGGCGAAGCAGCTCAAGAAATTGCAATTTTTTGCCAAAAATCTCAAATTTTTTTTATAATAAGTACAGTTTGGAATGTTTAGTGCTGTAGTGCACATTTGGTGCTGGCTTTTTGTTTTTTCTTCATTGAATTGGTCGGTGGTTGACCTCCACCTTGCTATGCACCCCAATTTGGGATGTATTCCATCTGTCTGGATTTTGGCGGTTGGTGACTGTTCACATTAAGTCATCAGGCTTTGTCCACAGGCTATTTACTTCATGCAGCATTTGCTTGGACCTGTCCCGCCCACAGCCATGACTCAGTCATGGGTACGGGATTGAAATAGACCAGGTGAGTGCTGCTAAGAGCAGTTCTACTATTCATATGTGAGGCCGTATGGCACATTTTATAAAAATATTTTAGTGTAGGACTGCTTCAAATGAGATTTGCCGTGACGTGGCGAAGCAGCTCAAGAAATTGCAATTTTTTGCCAAAAATCTCAAAATTTTTTTATAATAAGTACAGTTTGGAATGTTTAGTGCTGTAGTGCACATTTGGTGCTGGCTTTTTGTTTTTTCTTCATTGAATTGGTCGGTGGTTGACCTCCACCTTGCTATGCACCCCAATTTGGGATGTATTCCATCTGTCTGGATTTTGGCGGTTGGTGACTGTTCACATTAAGTCATCAGGCTTTGTCCACAGGCTATTTAATTCATGCAGCATTTGCTTGGACCTGTCCCGCCCACAGCCATGACTCAGTCATGGGTACGGGATTGAAATAGACCAGGTGAGTGCTGCTAAGAGCAGTTCTACTATTCATATGTGAGGCCGTATGGCACATTTTATAAAAATATTTTAGTGTAGGACTGCTTCAAATGAGATTTGCCGTGACGTGGCGAAGCAGCTCAAGAAATTGCAATTTTTTGCCAAAAATCTCAAAAATTTTTTATAATAAGTACAGTTTGGAATGTTTAGTGCTGTAGTGCACATTTGGTGCTGGCTTTTTGTTTTTTCTTCATTGAATTGGTCGGTGGTTGACCTCCACCTTGCTATGCACCCCAATTTGGGATGTATTCCATCTGTCTGGATTTTGGCGGTTGGTGACTGTTCACATTAAGTCATCAGGCTTTGTCCACAGGCTATTTACTTCATGCAGCATTTGCTTGGACCTGTCCCGCCCACAGCCATGACTCAGTCATGGGTACGGGATTGAAATAGACCAGGTGAGTGCTGCTAAGAGCAGTTCTACTATTCATATGTGAGGCCGTATGGCACATTTTATAAAAATATTTTAGTGTAGGACTGCTTCAAATGAGATTTGCCGTGACGTGGCGAAGCAGCTCAAGAAATTGCAATTTTTTGCCAAAAATCTCAAAAATTTTTTATAATAAGTACAGTTTGGAATGTTTAGTGCTGTAGTGCACATTTGGTGCTGGCTTTTTGTTTTTTCTTCATTGAATTGGTCGGTGGTTGACCTCCACCTTGCTATGCACCCCAATTTGGGATGTATTCCATCTGTCTGGATTTTGGCGGTTGGTGACTGTTCACATTAAGTCATCAGGCTTTGTCCACAGGCTATTTACTTCATGCAGCATTTGCTTGGACCTGTCCCGCCCACAGCCATGACTCAGTCATGGGTACGGGATTGAAATAGACCAGGTGAGTGCTGCTAAGAGCAGTTCTACTATTCATATGTGAGGCCGTATGGCACATTTTATAAAAATATTTTAGTGTAGGACTGCTTCAAATGAGATTTGCCGTGACGTGGCGAAGCAGCTCAAGAAATTGCAATTTTTTGCCAAAAATCTCAAAAATGTTTTATAATAAGTACAGTTTGGAATGTTTAGTGCTGTAGTGCACATTTGGTGCTGGCTTTTTGTTTTTTCTTCATTGAATTGGTCGGTGGTTGACCTCCACCTTGCTATGCACCCCAATTTGGGATGTATTCCATCTGTCTGGATTTTGGCGGTTGGTGACTGTTCACATTAAGTCATCAGGCTTTGTCCACAGGCTATTTACTTCATGCAGCATTTGCTTGGACCTGTCCCGCCCACAGCCATGACTCAGTCATGGGTACGGGATTGAAATAGACCAGGTGAGTGCTGCTAAGAGCAGTTCTACTATTCATATGTGAGGCCGTATGGCACATTTTATAAAAATATTTTAGTGTAGGACTGCTTCAAATGAGATTTGCCGTGACGTGGCGAAGCAGCTCAAGAAATTGCAATTTTTTGCCAAAAATCTCAAAAATTTTTTATAATAAGTACAGTTTGGAATGTTTAGTGCTGTAGTGCACATTTGGTGCTGGCTTTTTGTTTTTTCTTCATTGGATTAAAACCCTGCAGTGCCCACAATGTCCCACTGGTCAAAAAGGCACATGTGCAGGCCCATCTGAAGCTTGCCAATGAACACCTGGGTGACTCTAAGAGGGAATAGGAGAAGGTCCTGTGGTCAGATGAGACAACAATTGAGCTCTTTGGCATTAACTCAACTCACCGTGTTTGGAGGAAGAGAAATGCTGCCTATGACCCAAAAAACTCCATGACCACTGTCAAGCATGGATGTGGAAACATTAAGTTTTGGGGATGTTTCTCTGCTAATGGTACAGGACTACTTCACTGCATCAATGGGACAATGGATAGAGCCATGTACCGTAAAGTACTGAGTGACAACCTCCTTCCCTCCTCCAGGACATTAAAAATGGGTCGTGGCTGGGTCTTCCAGAACAAAAATGACCTAAAACATACAGCCAAGGCAGCAAAGATGTGGCTCAAAAAGAAGCAAATTAAGGTCATGGAGTCGCGTAGCCAGTCTCCTTAATCCCATAGAAAACTTATGGAGGGAGCTGAAGCTCCAAGTTGCCAAGCGACAGCCTCAAAATATTAATGATTTAGAGATGATCTGCAAAGAGAAGTGGACCAAAATTCCTCCTGACATATGCACAAACCTCATCATCAACTACAAAAAATGTCTGATTGCTGTGGTTGCCAACAAGGGTTTTGCCACCAGGTATTAAGTCTTGCTTACTAGAGGGATCAAATACTTATTTCTCTCTGAAAAATGCAAATACATTTACTTAACTTATATAATGTGATTTTCTGGATTTTATTTCTGATATTCTATCTCTCACTGTTAAAATTAACCTACCCTTAAAATTATAGACTGTTCATGTCTTTGTCAGTGGCCAAACTTACAAATTCTTCAAGGGATCAAATACTTATTTCCCCCATATTTCAGGCTTCAAACATAAAGATAAAAATTTTAATATTACGGTGAAGTATCAACAACAAGTGGGACACAATTGTGAAGTTGAACGAAATGTATTGCTTAAGGGTGCTTTACACGAGACGATCTATCGTGCAATAGATCGTCGGGGGGCACGGTTTTTGTGACGCACATCCGGCATTTCTTGCGACGTCGGGCTGTGTGACACCTCCGAGCAATGCAGTATCGCTCACAAATCGTGAGTCGTGTATTCGTCGCTCAATTTCATAATCTCGTTTAATTAAAATGGAAGGGTGGCTATTTCTCAAAGATATCCATAAAAAGTGTCATTTAAAGTTTGCCACAAGCCACCTGGGAGACACACCAAACATGTGGAAGAAGGTCCTCTGGTCAGATGAAACCAAAATGGAACTATTTGGGCACAATGCCAAACAATATGTTTGGCATAAAAGAAACACAGCTCATCCCCCTGAACACACCATCCCCACTGTCAAACATTGTGGTGGCAGCATCGTGGTTTGGGCGTGCTTTTCTTCAGTAGGGACAGGGAAGATGGTTAAAATTGATGGGAAGATGATGGAGCCAAACCCTGTGAGATTCTGCAAAAGACTTGAGACTGGGACGGAGATTTGTCTTCCAACAAGACAATGATCCAAAACATAAAGCAAAATACAATGGAATGGTTCACAAATAAACGTATCCAGGTGTTAGAATGACCAAGTCAAAGTCCAGACCTGAATCCAATCGAGAATCTGTGGAAAGAGCTGAAAACTGCTGTTCAGAAACGCTTTCCATCCAACCTCATTCAGCTTGAGCTATTTGCAAATGAAGAATGGGCAAGAATTTCAGTCTCTCGATGTGAAAAACTGATAGAGACATACTGTACCTCTATACAGTATGAACCCCACATAGCTTATCTTTTATTTAGTATGAGCCCCCATATAGCCTCCAATACATAGTATGAGCCCCCAGATAGCCCCTACAGTATACCCCCTATATACAGTACAAGCTGTACTACCCGGCTTCGCCCGGGTTAATAACTGCTGTTAACAAAATAGAATGTATTAACAAAAATGTATTCTGCACACAAAAACCACAGAACAAATAGATAGAAATGTAATAATTAAATTGCCTATATTAACCAATCAGAGCTCAGATTAATTAACTGTAGCAAAATAGAAGCTAAGCTGTGATTGGTTGCTATTGGCAGCCTGATAAATCTCCAGGCAACAGAAAGCCCTTCCCCTTGACAGTATATATTAGCTCACACATACACATAATAGAAATGTCATGTGACTGACAGCTGCCATATTTCCTATGTGGTACATTTGTTGTTCTTGTAGTTTTGCTGCTTATTAATGAGATTTTTATTTTTGAAGGATAATACCAGACTTGTGTGTTTTAGGGCGATTATGTGGCGAGGTTGGTGTATGTCTGGTGAAATGTGTGCTGAGGGTGGTATATGTGCTCAAGCACGTGGTAGTGTGTGGCGCATTTTGTGTGTGTTCATATCCCCTAGTGTGGTGAGTATCCCATGTCAGGGCCCCACCTTAGCAACTGTACGGTATATACTCTTTGGCGCCATCACTCTCATTCTTTAAGTCTGCCACATCTGGCAGCTGTCAATTTGCCCCCAACACTTTTTGTTTCACTTTTTCCCCATTATGTAGATAGGGGCAAAAATGATTGGTAAATTGGATTGCGCAGGGTTAAAATTTTGCTTCACAACATAGCACCCGGCGCTGCCCGGGATAGTAACTGTCTCTCTGTTTCTCTCCCATTCTCTGTCTGTCTCCCCCTCTGTATATATCTCTCTGTCTCTCTCTCTCTCTTTGTCTGTCTGTCTCTTTCCCTGTCTGTCTCTTTCTCCATCTGTCTCAATCTCTTTCCCAGTCTGTCTATCTATCTCTTTTCCTGTCTATCTATCTCTTCCCCTGTCTATCTATCTCTGTCACTTTCCCTGTCTGTCACTTTCCCTGTCTGTCACTTTCCCTGTCTGTCACTTTCCCTCTCTTTCCCTGTCAGTCGGTATCTTTGTCTGTGTCTATCTCTTTGTGTATGTCTCTTACTTTGTCTATGTCTGCCTCTTTCCCTGTCTGTGTCTGTCTGTTTCCCTGGCTGCATTGTGACACGCCAACATTCCATATAAGGGTGTGGCTGCGCATTCTTCTGAAGTTCTGGCTGCACTGTGGCTCCGAGCTCCATTCGCTTTAATGGAGGCAGTTTTTTTGGCGAATAACTGTAAAGAGCGGGGTTAAAATTTCCCCTCAAAACATAGCCTATGATGCTCTCGGGGTCCAGAAGTGTGAGTGTGCAAAATTTTGTGGCTGTAGCTGCGACGGTGCAGATGCCAATCCCAGACATACACACATACACACACACATACACACACACATTCAGCTTTATATATTAGATGAACTCCATATAGCCTGCCAATTTTCAGTATGAACCTCCACAAAGCCCCCATATACAGTAAATACATAGTCCCCTATAGTGAGTCTCACACACAAAGGAAAGAAAAGCAAACCACACACCACATTCTCCCGTCAGTCCCGCTCCCTGGATGCTCCGTTCCAGTCTTCGGTGCAGTGACTCTACACAGCAGACACAATGAGGTAACATCATTGCGTCTACTGTCCAAATCACACACAGTCATTGGTGGAAGAAGGAGCTGTGGGCACCATCCTTCACCATCCTTCACCAATGTATTCATTATTACTGCATCCCAGCTCGTGCGCTACTGTTTTCAGCCCTTTGGCTGTTTTGATCCACAGGCTGGACTGTAACAGCCAGAAGGCTGAAAGATGCCCCTGGACCGCACCTTGTTTGGTTCTGGTATAGCACATACAGTGCTGGAATATGACAGGCAAGATCTTTTGTCTGATATACCAGCACTGTATATGCTCTACTATGTGCACTTAAATCAGATGGTGTATACACTGGACTGATCCTGAAGGGTACAGGCATACCTCCCAACTTTTAAAGAAGGGAAAGAGGGACAAAGTTTGCGGTGCGCAAAGCGCGCCGCGGCAATTTTTTAGGCCCCGCCTATGGCCACACCTCTAACCACGCCCAGTCAGCAATGACAATCATTGTTTTAGAAACAATAATTAAAAAAATATACATAGATTTATTTCTAAGTAGCAACTTAAAATATAAATGCAAACTTGGCCATGTTACTTTCAAAACTAGAATATTTTAAACCACAAAATTCTGTTTTAAAGCAGATCTTTCCCCTAAATCTGCCCCATGTACAAAACTGCAGACTTCATGACAGATCCGCTCTTTTAGATAAAATATCTGTAATAATACTGTGCTTTTAGTTAATAGGAGGAATTTGTGAATACGGGCGACTTACTGTTCCAATTGTGGAGACACGGAGGTCAGTGGGTGCTCTCGTCCGCTGATCCGGCCGCCTTTAAAAAGACAGCAAGGCCCAGGGCTCATCCCAACTTAACGCCTGACATCCTTAATCCCTCCCTCTCCTCCTCAGCTGTGATCCGATCGCAGGATCAGATCACAGTGTAAAGTCTCACGCTCATAGCACAGCAGGAGCCAAGGGTCATTAGCATATCGCATCACATGTGATATGCCAGTGTGACCTCAGCTTGGTATGTGTGCAGTGCGGAAAAGAACGCACCCTCTGGCAGACTGGACAAATGAAAATACTGTGTTTGTAAAAAAAAATGCATCCAAAATGCATGCATTTTGGATGCATTTTCCATGCGTTTTGCATGCATTTTTGACAGTGCGTTCCCCCATCAATTCAGCTCTGCTACATGCCCGCTGACAACAGACACAGACAGAGTCGCGCGATGAGAATGAACTCGAATGAACTTCACCCGACTTCATTTT
Organism: Anomaloglossus baeobatrachus; assembly: GCF_048569485.1. NCBI lineage: Eukaryota > Metazoa > Chordata > Amphibia > Anura > Aromobatidae > Anomaloglossus > Anomaloglossus baeobatrachus. Next base: position 151,264,897 of record NC_134357.1, read on the forward strand.
CATCCTGCAGCTCTGTCTGTGTGTTGCGTCCTGGTTAGCGGTCACCCGTGAAGAACTCACCGGTGACCGCAAATCCCCTGAGTGACTGAAGTGAGCAGCGCGATCAGTGGTGCCGTCATTGAGGTTACCCGCGGCCAGCTGGAGTCCTCCACCTGAGACCGCAACTCACCTGTGATGCCACAGCTGATCGCGCAGCTCACTTCAGTCACTCAGGCAACTTGCTGTCACAGTTGGAGGATCCAGCGGTGGCCACAGGTAACCTGAGTGACGTCATCACTGATCGTGCGGCTCACTTCAGTTGCTGCGTGGATCTCACAGAGAGCAATCATGGTCTGTGGCCGCTCCTGTCAGCTTCATGTAGCAGAGCTGGATGCGTGGATTACGTCGGACCTGGAGGGGTATTTGGGTATTAATAAAGTGGTGAAAGAGGGTGTTTTTTTTTGTCTTTTATTCCAAATAAAGGATTATTTCAGGTGTATGTGTTTATTTTCTTTAACTTACAGGTTAATCATGGAAGGTATCTCGGGGAGACGCCTGCCATGATTAATCTTGGACTTAGTGGCAGCTATGGGCTGCCATTAACTCCTTATTACCCCGATTGCCACCGCACCAGGGCAATTCGGGATGAGTTGGGTAGAGTCCCTGGACTGTCGCATCTAATGGATGTGGCAATTCTGGGCAGCTGCTGGCTGATATTGTTAGGCTGGGGGGCTCCCCATAACATGGAGCTCCCCATCCTGAGAACACCAGCCTTCAGCCGTGTGGCTTTACCCTGGCTGGTATCAAAATTGGGGGGGACTGCACGTCATTTTTTTAATTATTTATTTATTTATTTTACTCCACAATATAGGCCCGCCCACCGGCGGCTGTGATTGGTTTCAGTGAGATAGCTGTCACTCAGCGTGGAGGCGTATCTGACTGCAATCAATCATAGGTGCCGGTGGGTGGGGAAAGCAGGGAATATGAGATGGAATAATGAGCGGCCGGCATTTTCAAAAGAGGAGAAGCCGCCGGAGCAGGGTGACAGCTGTGAAGCGCCCGTGATCAGTGAGTATGAGAGAGGGGGGGAGATCGACCGACCGACGGACAGAGAGAGAGAGAGAGAGACCGACCGACGGACAGAGAGAGAGACAGAGAGAGTGACAGACAGAGCGACCAACTGACAGAGAAAGAGACCGACCGACAGACAGAGATTGACCGACATCGACAGAGAGAGACTGAAAAGACATGCGTTTTGTTTGTCAAAAAAGCATGCGGAACGCAACAAAAATACAGTCCAAGTGCATTTTGGTTGCGTTTTGACCCACATCATTGATTCAATGGGTGGAGAACGCAGCTACAACGCACAAAAGAAGTGACATGCTGCTTTTTTGTCCGCAGCGATTTTTGGCATCGAAAACGCTGCGTTTATAAACGCAGCATGCGCATTGAATTTTCAGACTTCTCATACACTTTGCTGGGGAAGCAGAACCCATGCAATTTGGCACTGAAATGCTGCAGTTCAAAACGCAGCGTTAATGCGGAAAACAACGTGTGCACATAGCCTTAAAGTCAGACTTCTGAATCCTCCCAGTACCTGCACTATGCGCTATGCCTGCTGGACATGTAACCACAATGGTGCAACACAATCAGGACTCTACAGTCTGCAGGCAGATAGTGACATCAAGCCTGGACAACCTCTTTAACCTCTCTCGAGCCGGGCAATTTTCCGTTTTTTTCCCTCCCTTTCTACCAAGTACCATAACTTTTTTTATTTTTCATCAATATAGGCATATGAGGGCTTTGCGGGACAAGTTGTACTTTAGAATAACATTCATTGTGCCCCATATTGTACTGTAAAATGGGGAAAAATTCAAAGTGAGTTAAAATTGCAAAAAAAGCGCAATTCCACAATGTTGGATTTTTTTTAATGTGCACTGTATGGTAAAACTGAGCTGGCAGTATTATTCCCCACTTCAGTACGAGTACACAGCTACCAAATCTACAGAAAAAAAGGAAATTTGTAGAGAAAAAGTTGCTTTTGTTGCTATTTTCTGTGACCCGTATCAGTTTCATTTTTGGGATCTGGGGCTCAGTGAGGGATTATTTGTTGTGCCAAGAGCTGAACTGGGAGTGCAGCCATGACCAAGCAGCTCTGCAAGGCTGGATGCAGCATGTCCTCTCCTGCAGGGCTACAAGTGCTCTCCATAGTAGACCGCAGCTGCCCGTGCCCATGATGAGGGTCCTGGATGCAGCATGTCCCCTCCTGCAGGGCTACGAGTGTTCTCCACAGGAGACTACAGCTGCCCGTGCCCATGATGAGGGTCCTCAATGCAGCATGTCCTCTCCTGCAGGACTACAAGTGCTATCCATAGTAGATCGCAGCTGCCTGTGCCCATGATGAGGGTCCTGGATGCAGCATGTCCCCTCCTGCAGGGCTACGAGTGCTCTCCACAGTGGACCGCAGCTGTCCGTGCCCATGATGAGGGTCCTGGATGCAGCATGTCCCCTCCTGCAGGGCTATGAGTGCTCTCCACAGTGGACCGCAGCTGCCCGTGCCCATGATGAGGGTCCTAGATGCAGCATGTCCTCTGCTGCAAGGCTACGAGTGCTCTCCACAGGAGACCGCAGCTGCCCGTGCCCATGATGAGGGTCCTGGATGCAGCATGTCCCCTCCTGCAGGGCTACAAGTGCTTTCCACAGTAGACTGCAGCTGCCCGTGCCCATGATGAGGATCCTGGATGCAGCATGTTCCCTCCTGCAGGGCTACAAGTGCTTTCCACAGTAGACTGCAGCTGCCCGTGCCCATGATGAGGATCCTGGATGCAGCATGTCCCCTCCTGCAGGGCAGTAAGTGTCCTCTACAGGAGGCCATAGCTGCCCGTGCCCATGATGAGGGTCCTGGATGCAGCATGTCCCCTCCTGCAGAGCAGTGAGTGTCCTCTACAGGAGACCATAGCTGCCCATGCCCATGTTCAGGGTCCTGGATGCAGCATGTCCCCTCCTGCAGAGCAGTGAGTGTCCTCTACAGGAGACCATAGCTGCCCATGCCCATGTTCAGGGTCCTGGATGCAGCATGTCCCCTCCTGCAGAGCAGTGAGTGTCCTCTACAGGAGACCGCAGCTGCCCGTGCCCATGTTCAGGGTCCTGGATGCAGCATGTCCTCTCCTGCAGAGCAGAGAGTGTTCTCTACAGGAGACCGCAGCTGCCCGTGCCCATGATGAGGGTCCTGGATGCAGCATGTCCTCTCCTGCAGGGCAGTGAGTGTCCTCTACTGGAGACTGCAACTGCCTGTGCTCATGATCAGGGTCCTGGACGCAGCATGTCCTCTCCTGCAGGGCTACGAGTGCTCTCCACAGGAGACCACAGCTGTCCGTGCCCATGTTCAGGGTCCTGGATGCAGCATGTCCCCTCCTGCAGGGCAGAGAGTGTTCTCTACAGGAGACCGCAGCTGCCTGTGCCCATAATGAGGGTCCTGGATGCAGCAAGTCCCATCCTGCAGGGCAGAGAGTGTTCTCTACAGGAGACCACAGAGGTCCATGCCTATGATCCGGGTTCGGGCTGTTGTGGGACTTTTGCTCTGTTCTCTTCGTGGAGGACACTCGCATCTCTGCAGCATAAATTGACATCCTGCAGCTCAGAGAGCAGTGCCACATTTGTCAAATTATGATGCGGAGAAAAATGCACAGTCTGCATAGATTTCTATAAATCCATACACTGTGCTCGTACTGTTCAATGCAGTGAAAACATGCTGCATCCAAAACGCTGTTAACCCTGAGGGTGTGCACGGGTCCTTAGAAGCATCAGGCTACTTCTTCTACCCCTCTGTCACTAACACCCAGCAGCAGGGCCGGCCCCAGGTTTTTGTGGGCCCCGGACAAAAGAGTCTCAGTGGCCCCCAGCCATACACAGACACGCACATACACAAATACGTACACATACAGGGGTATATATAATATATATATATATATATATATATATATATATATATATATATATATATATATATATACATACACACACGCACATATATATATATATATATATATATATATATATATATATTTGAAGAAAAATTCACAAAATTCACAAAAACAGAAGTAAATCTATGCACAGTCATACACACGTTATACATACAGACACATTAGAGGTATTAATATGGGGAAGCCGGCAGCGGTCTTACCTTCCCCGCTTGTCTTCGTCCAGCTCCTCCAGAGTATGTGGCTGTGCATGTCGCACTGCATGATGGCTGGGGGCAAATACAGCACAGGGGGCATAGACAGCACTGGGTGGGATATATATGTTACTGGGGTCACCAGGGGGTATACACATTACTGGGTTGCATAGACATCACTGGGGGCATCCATGTTACTTGGGTGGCATACACATTACTGGGGTCAGTGGGGGCACACACACATTACTAGGGGCATAAATATTACTGGGGTCAGTGGGGGCACACACATTACTGAGGTTAGTAAGTGGCATAGACATTACTGGGGTCAGTAGGGGGCATAGACATTACTGGGGTCAGTAGGGGGCACACACATTACTAGGGCCTGTGGAGCCTACATACTGACAGTGGTGGCCTGTGGGGCATACATACTGGCCCTAGGGATGCTTAGCGCACAGGCTGGCAGCGCTGGAAGACGCTGAGGGCCCAAGCTGGTAGCATTGAAGGGTACTGAGGGCATAAGCTGGCAGCACTGCGGGGGGGCACTGAGGGCACAGGCTGGCACCACTGCGGGGGACGCTGAGGGCACAGACTGGCAGCACTGCGGGTGGGCGCTGAAGACACATGCTGGCAGCACTGCAGGGGGGCACTGAGGGCATAGGCTGGCATGGTGCTGAGGGCGCTCAGGGCACAGGCTGGCAAGGCACTAGGGCACAGGCTGGCGAGGCACTGAGGGCACAGGCTGGCAGCACTGGGGGTCACTGAGGGCACAGGATGGCAGCACTGGGGGGCACTGAGGGCACAGGATGGCAGCACTGGGGGGCATTGAGGGCACAGGATGGCAGCATTAGGGGGCACTGAGGGCACAGGATGGCAGCACTGGGGGGCACTGAGGGCACAGGATGGCAGCACTGGGGGGCACTGAGGGCACAGGATGGCAGCACTGGAGGGCACTGAGGGCACAGGATGGCAGCACTGGGGGGCACTGAGGGCACAGGATGGCAGCACTGGGGGACATTGAGGGCTCCTCTGGCTGCTTTCTCTGAGTCCCCTCTGTGTCTGCTTTTTCTATTGCAGGCACAGGGGGACATGAGAAGACACAAGTGCTGGACTCCCTCCTCCCCCCTCCTGCAGACACTTTGCACTCTACCTGCTGCTGCTGGTGCACTTACCTCAGTTGCAGAACAAATACTCTTGAAGCAGCCGCTGTGGAGATGAGCCGGTCACACGTGCGGTTCCTGAGTAGAAGGGGCAGGCAAAGGGGGCGTGGCCGGTATCGGGAGAGCAGAGAGAGGGGACAAGGAAGCATCCGAGGAGTTTGTGTGTCCAGCATTGAGAGGGGGTGTGCACGACAGCAAAGGGGCGTGGCCAGCAGCATAGATGCCATTGAAGGCATCCAGAGAGTGTGGCAGGCATTCAGAGGGGGCGTGGTCGGCAGAGTGCGGGGGCATGGCAGCTGCTTCTCACTGCACTGCGGGACACATAGCTTCCTGGGCGTGAGAACAGAACTGAAGTATAAAATCGGGGCTGTCTCACTATATCCGGGACAGTTGGGAGGTATGGGTTCAGGACATCACAGAATAGATGGCAGTATATAATATCTATGATAGGTCTGCAGCAGCTGTATCTGGGGCATGATGTGATTAATGGTGGCAGTCTGTAACTTCATACAGACCAGGAGATGATGACCTCACTGACAGCATGACCCTAACCTGCAGGAAGGGTCAAACTAGTGCCATAAATCGCACTGCCCTCAGCAGAGTGGCCTGGGACATGATAGAGGATCAGCATCCTGCCACTTTCTCACTTCCCTGCACAAAAAGCCCAAACCTCCTGCGCCAATCACAAAACAAAACTTACTATATCCAAGGCTGTCTGATCTTTCCTCCTGCTCAGGACTCAGAAGGAAATTTTCCCAGAGAAAGGAAAAGTTCACCGTGACTTAAGCTCAGTGTCTGCTGTGATACAGCCAACACCTGTACACATTTAAAGCTACAGCCTCTGAAGCAGCACACAGCTTGGCAGCCATGAACCGCTGCTTGGGAACTTGACCAAGGGCACATATGCCTCCCTGCCCCTTGGGCTAGCCTGCCTCTGGAAATGACGCAGTGGGAGTCACTTTGAACTCAAATCTGGTCTGTTGTCCAGTGGGGACCATCTTTTTAGGCGTCCTTTTAAATGCACACAAAAGTGTGGTTAACAACAGTTTTGTTCACCTTTGAAAACATGGGCACCTGTCACGCTACCCAGTCCCCGACGGCATTCCTTACTCACTGCTCCGGCCCTCTTCTCTGCGCTCACCCTGCTCCCTCTTTCTCTCCTGCGTCCTCCATGCATCCTGTTCCTTGCTCCAGGCGCTCCTCTGCGATGCAAGACTCTCTGCTGGGCACTCCTGCTTCCTCTGCATCGCTCCCCGCTCTGACTGCCGGCACTCTGGCCTCGCGCATGGCCGAGTGCCTCTCTTAAAGGGCCAGCATCCAGAAACAGGATATTGCCTATGCAAGTATTGGGTAGAAGAGGATCTTCCTTCCAGGTGGGCGGGGCCTGTTCTACGTGTTTAGTAAGCTGGGGGTCCAGGTCCCCCTTTTGCCTTGTCTGGTATTAACCTTCTCTATCTCATAGAGACTGTCCTGTTACGCCAACCGGTCCTGTCCACAGCTGTCCCAGGACTCCTGTCGGTGACTGTCTTCTGAAGATTCCACCACCTCCTCAGTTCCACCTGTCTCCGATTCCCGGTTTCATTTGGTGACCTGCCCTCTCGCTCAGCTGGTTCCGGATTCCGCCTGACGCCACAGCCCGGCATCTGAACCTGAGTCTCGTCACCCGGACTACTTTCAGGAACTCAGTGAAACCAGAGACATCTACTTCCCAGTTCCCAGAACAGACTGTCTTGCTTCCAGTAGTGCTTCGGCTGATGTGCATCAGGGCCCTCTGGCGGGGTGACCGGTCTGGTTGCCTCACTGGGGCAGTCCGGTGTACGGTCCAGTGTTTCCACCACCAGGACCTTACAGCACTACTGAACAGAGGCCAAACAGAGTCCGGAGTAACTCTGCTGCCTTATTAGTGAAAAGATCGATCAGGAGTTTCACCTGAATTATGTATTTTGGAAATGTAGAAAGAAACACAGATGTTCGTGCTCAGCATATAGCATTATATACATTTGGACTGATTCAAAATCTTCTGTACCTCAAATTACCAGCAAATAGCATTCAACTCAACCCACAAAAACACAAGTCCCCACTCAGGTTCAGGATTGGTTAACAGAAATTTTGGGGACTTCCATATTACTGGTAACACAAAGAAATCCCGCAAAATCTGAGCTCCCACATCCAAATGCCCAACCATCTTATGAGTGTCGCGGGCGGGGAGGACGCCACTGCGCTGCGCTCGCTAACGCTCGGGTCCGGTGCTGCTGCGATGGCTGCTCGGTGGCTCAAGCGGTGGGCCGGATCCAGGGACTCGAGTGGCGCTCCTTGCCCGTGAGTGAAAGGGGTGGTTGGTTTGGGGGATTTAGTCCGTGACGCCACCCACGGGACGTGGTGAAGATGGGCACCACCACTGCTGGTGACAGGGATCGCGGGAGCGATGGTAAGGAGCAGCTGGGATGTTGTTTTCCCCCTCTGTGGGTAGGGGTTGGTGGTCCCGGGGCCCGATGAGGTGACGAGGAGGCAGGGTCGGTGAGGTGCAGGGACAGCGCGGCGCGGTGCCGGATGGCACGGGTGTACTCACTCAGAAAGAAAGGTACAAAGTCCTCAGTAAACCAAACGGCTGGATGGACGGGTCCTGCAGCCAGCTGCAGTGCTTCTCCCCGGACAGGTGATGGCGGCTGTCTTTCCCTGCACCTTAATGTTCTCTTTCTGACAACTATGGATTCCCAATGGTAGTCCGCTCCCCGGTGTATGGGTACCGGAGGAGCCCGTTTGCCCGCAGACGCTGGCCCTTGGGTCTCTAGCCTTAGGCGGTAGCTGTATACCCTCACGGTGTGGGCTGTTGCCTTCAAACGGGACTTTTGCTGTTGTGAAACCACTGAGGTTCCAGTCACATTCGGATCCGACCATTGTCGGCGGCTCCAAGCCTGGCCGGGGTCCGATGGCCCTGCCTGTGTTTGCTGGCTTCACTTCGCTCCCCGGTCGGTACCGGCGGGCCATCGCCCATCCCCGGTCCTATGGTTCCGCCTTGCTCCACCACTCCTGCAGACGGCCACTACCGTCTGCCAACCTTGCTGTTAGTGCCTGGGCCACAAACCCAGACACCCCAGTATTTACTCTTCTCACTTCACACTCCTACACTGTTTTGTCACTTTTCCCGCCTCCAGGCCTGTGAACTCCTTGGTGGGGGGAGCCAACCGCTTAGCTCCGCCCCACCTGGTGTGGAAATCAGACACTGGAGGGAGGCAACAAGGATTTTGTGTTTGGCTGATGTCCCTGTCTAGTGGGGGGGGGTGTTTGGATGTTATCTGTGACGACCTGGCTAGGCCAGGGCGCCACATGAGCATTACAATGTGCCTAAACCACAGTTAGTGTCCACATGTTTGGCATTGTTGTAGTGAGGATAGCCCACTTAATTTACAGGGTGGGTTTCAAGAAGAACGAGCTGGGTATATTTTACGGGCACTACAATTTACTTGACACGGCAAGGACTTATTTGAAATTTTTAATCTGGCAACATTCACTGCATTTCTTGAGTGTTTTCCACAGAATAAATCGTAACCACATCCATAGATGAACTCGCAGAAGGGTGCAATTTCCAAAATGTTGTCACTTGAGGGGTTTCTGCTGTTTTAGCCCTTACAAGCTCTGCAAATAGAGTCTGCAAACTATTCTAGGAAAATATGGACTTCAAATATCAAATGGCACACCTTCTCTCCTGACTCCCCGAGCCCTGCAATGCAGTCAAAGAGTCCTGTGCAGTCACATGTGGGGTATTGCCAAGTTCAAAAGAAATTGTGTAACATATTGTGGAACCTTTTTTATCTATTCCCCTTGTTAAAATTGAAAATCTGAGGTTAAAACAACATTTTAGTGGTAAAAATGTAATCATTTTTCCTTCACTGCCCAATAGTATAATATATTTTTGACACAACTGAAGTGTCAATATGCTCACTGCCCCCATAAAGGAATTCACTGAGGGGTGCAGTTTGCAAAATAGGGTTAATCGTGAAACATTCCTGTTGTTCTGGCACCTCAGAGGCTCTGCCAATGTAACATGGTACTCAGAAACCATGCCAACTAAATCTAGTGCTCCTTCCCTTCATCCTTTTGTACTGTGCCAAAAAAGTAGTTTTTGACCACATATGGGGTATTGGCATACTCAGGAGAAATTGCACAATAACCTCATGGTGCATTATCTCCTGTTACTCTAGTGCAATTGAAAAATCTTGGGTTGAAGCAAGATTTTTTGTAGCTAATGTTTTTTTTTTATTTTCTCGGCTCAAAGTTAAAAAATTCTGTGACGCATTTGGGGATTCAAAGTGCTCATCAATCATCTAAATAAATTTTTTGAGGGGTCTAGTTTCCAAGATGGGGTCACTTGTGAGGAAGGTCCACTGTTTAGGCATATCAGGGGATCTCAAAACACGGCATGGCATTCGCTAATGGTTCTAGACAATTTTGCATTCAAAAAGTCAATATGCACTTCTTCCCTTCCAAGTCCTGCCATGTGCCGAAACAGAAGAGTTCCATCACAAATTGTACAGTGCATAGTCTCCTGTTACCCTTGTGAAAATGAAAGATTTGAAGCTAAAGTAATATTGCTTTTGTCCCTGTAAAGCACCAAAAGGGTTAATTCACTGGGTGCAGACTTATTAGGCAAGTTGTATTTTAGTGGATTTTTTTTACTATTGATCAACAACTATGTTCTCAATCAACCCAAAAGACTCATAAATATCAAAGCTTAATATTTTTTGAAGTTGAAGTGTTTTTTTTTTAGATTTGGCTATCTTAGGAGGATATCTGTTTGTGCAGGTACCTATTACTGTGCAGAATTATCAGGCAACTTAATAAAAACCAAATATATTCCAATCTCACTTGTTTATTTTCACCAGGTAAACCAATATAGCTGCACAAAATTTAGAAATAAACATTTCTGACATGCAAAAACAAAACCTCCTAAAAACAATGACCAATATAGCCACCTTTCTTTATGATGACACTCAACAGCCTACCACCCATAGATTCTGTCAGTTGCTTGATCTGTTTACTCTCAACATTGCGTGCAGCAGCCACGACAGCCTCCCAGACACTGTTCCGAGAGGTGTACTGTTTTCCCTCCTGTAGCTCTTACATTTTATGAGGGACCACAGGTTCTCCATGGGGTTCAGATCAGGTGAACAAGGGGGCCATGTCATTATTTTTTCATCTTTTAGACCTTTACTGGCCAGCCACGCTGTGGAGTAGTTGGATGCATGTGATGGAGAATTATCCTGCATGAAAATCATGTTTTTCTTGAACGATACAGACTTCTTCCTGTACCACTGCTTGAAGAAGTTGTCTTCCAGAAACTGGCAGTAGGTCTGGGAGTTGAGCTTCACTCCATTCTCAACCCGAAAAGGTCCCACAGGTTCATCTTTGATAATACCAGCTAATACTAGTACCCCACCTCCACCTTGCTGGCATCTGAGTCGGAGTGGAGCTCTCTGCCCTTTACTGATCCAGCCTCTGGCCCATCCATCTGGCCCATCAAGAGTCACTCTCATTTTGTCAGTCCATAAAACCTTTGAAAAATCATTCTTAAGATATTTCTTGGCCCAGTCTTGACCTTTTATCTTATGTTTCTTGTTCAAAGGTGGTGGTTTTTCAGCCTTCATTACCTTAGTCATGTCCCTGAGTATGGCACACCTTGTACTTTTTGATGCTCCAGTAACGTTGCAGCTCTGAAATATGGCCAAACTGGTGGCAAATGGCATCTTGGCAGCTTCACACTTGATTTTCCTCAATTCATGGGCAGTTATTTTGCACCTTTTTTGCCCTACATGCTTCTTGGCTATTTGCCATGAAACACTTGATTGTTCGGTGATCACGCTTCAAACGTTTGGTAATTTCAAGACTGCTGCATCCCTCTGCAAGACATCACACAATTTTGGACTTTTCAGAGCTGGCAAATCTCTCTTCTGACCCATTTTGCCAACGGAAAGGAAGTTGCCTAATAATTAAGCACCCCTTATATAGGGTGTTGATGTCATTACACCACACCCCTCCTCATTACAGAGATGCACATCAACTGATTTACTTAATTGGTAATTGGCTCTCAAGCCTATACAGCTTGGAGTAGGACAATATGTATAAAAATTATCATGTGATCAATATATTCATTTTCCAAATAATTCTGCATACAGTGTAATCTTCTTGGATGTGGTTTTGAGCAGTTGAAGGGATGCAGTTTTTAGAATGGTGTCACTTTTGAGTATTGTTTAATCACCTAGGCCTCTCAAAGGCACTTCAAATGTGATGCGGTCCCTTAAAAATAGTTTCTAAATTTTGTTAGAAAAATGAGAAATTGCTGATAAACTTTGAACCCATCTAACTTCCTAACAAAAAAAATAATGCTTCTATAATTGTGCTGATGTAAAGTGGACATGTGGGAAATACTATTGATTAATTATTTTGTGAGAAATAACTGATTTAAGGGCATAAAAAGTAAGTTTTAATATTGCGAAATTTTCAACATTTTTGCCATATTTCTGATATTTTTACAAATAAACACAAAAAATATTGTCCTAATTATTCTACCGTGTTTCCCCAAAAATAAGCCCTGCCTCAAAAAAAAAGCCTTAGCAGGAATTTTTGGCCTTTTCGGAGTAAGACTTAATATACATCCTACCCCAAAAATAATTCCTAGTTGCGGTACAATAATGTAAGTGTCTATGTAGCTAAAAAAGTTAAAGAATTCTGCAGGATGCTTCATAAAAGAAATCAGACACGTCTAAAATAGAGAAGATAGACCCTGCAATCATACTCACCAGAACCCCTAATAGGATGCTGTGGAACATGAGGACCAGCAGTGGAACAGAAACACACACACACACACCCAGTGATACCGTACTGCTGTGGGGACCTGGGATGCAGTGGAATGTGTGGACTTGTGGTGGAACGCATTTAGGATGACCTGCAGCAGAATGCATTGATGCATTCCACTGCAGCTCCGCCATGGGTTCCACTGCAGGACTTTGCATTCCACAGCACTGACGGCTAAAAGCAGTACGGTACCACCGGACATTTCTGTGTGTATGATGTTCCTTTGATCTGATGTGTGTGTGTGAGTGTGGGCCAGAAGAAGAGGGAAGACCACTTTGAAGTACATAGAAACTTGAATCAGTGGGGAGCACCCGCTGTAGATTGCATGATGATCTGGGAACGATGCAGATGATCGGGGTCTGGTAAGTATGATCCTCCTGGGGGGTGTCTTCCTTTTTCAGTGATAAACTTGCTCCCAACCTCTGCCCTACTCTGAAAATAAGCCCTAGCACATTTTTCAGGCCAAAAATACTATAAGACAGTGTCTTATATTTGGAGAAACATGGTAGTAGCATGAAGTACAATATGTCATGAAAAAAAACAGTCTCAAAATCACTAAGATCTATGAAGGCATTGTAGAGTTATTAAATCATAAAGTGACACTGGTCATGATTGAAAAAAAATGGCCTGGTCATGGTCAAGGTGAAAACAGGCTCGGGGATGAAGGGCTAAAACCACACACTAGAGATGAGTGGATCTTTTAGCATTCAAATTCACCAACTTCATTAAATTTTCACACAAAAATTGAATTTCAGCAAATACATTTTCCCAAAGCTCAATATTGGAAATCTTATAATTGCTTTTAAAATACAAAAGACCAATAAACCAATAGATATATTAGAGGTATAAATATGCAAACAAAAGAAAAAACCCGCTAAGGCCCTCTTCACACATCCGTGAAAATCACGCATGTGTTTCACGGACATATCAAATGTGCGTTTTCCCCTCCGGGTGCCGTGTTTATGACACTACGTGTGTTCTCCGTGTGCTATCCGTGATAACACACGGAGAACGGGAACTTTCTGCTCACCTGTCCCTGGCGTCGCTGTACTGAACCTCGGTCTCCAGCCCTGCCGACTCCCCGCTGCTGCTGCTTCCGCCGCAGTGAAGTGAATATTCAATGAGCATAATGAGCGGCGGTCAGCAGCAAGTGACAGCAGCGGCAGAGAGAGGAGGGCTGGAGAAAGACAGTAAAGATTTTTTTTTTCCTCTGACACATGTGTTTTTCCGGCGCATGTCACACGTAACCGCATCCACACTACAACCGTGTGGCATGGGTGTGGGCCATGTGACACCCGTGCTGCCGGAGAAAAACGGACATGCATCTGCTCCACACGGTGGCACGGGCCAATGGCTGCACACGTGCGTGCACATAAACCCATTGATTTTAATGGGTTTACGTGTGCCCGTTTCTCCGGTACATGCGGACACAGACCTAGCATGTACCGGAGACACGTGCGTGTGAAGGGGGCCTAAAAGACAGTAACCTTCATTAAATTATTATGCTAAAATCCCAAGCAAACAAATCCAAACAAAAAGGTGCTGTGTACAATCTACACAAGGGTAACTTAGTGGACCAGCTGCGGTAGGGGTAGAGATCAGTGGTGACCTGTGAGGATTATGGTATAGGCAGTCCAAAAATGGTATTAAGATCATAGGCCTAGCCCTACACTTTCTGCTGCCTAACAACGGAGGTTGAACCACCCTAATTTGTATGGTGCCCCCGTTCCTCTGCTGCTGCCCCTATTACACCCCTAACCTACCACTAATGCAGGCTTCACACGGTACGATCTATCGTGTGCATCACGGGCAATTAGTTGCCCGTGGCGCACAAAGTCGTTAAACCGCTGTCCACTTCCTGAAGGGGGAGGGACGTTCGACGTCACAGCGACGTCACTCAGTGGCCGGCCAATAAAAGCGGAGGGGCTGAGATGAGCGGGACGTAAACCTCCTTCCTTCAGCATTGCCAGCAGGACGCAGGTAAGCTGTGTTCATCATTCCCGGGGTGTCACACGGAGCGATGTGTGCTACTCCGGGTACGATGAAAAACCGGCGCTAAGTAGAATAAACGATTTTTTAAAAATGAGCGACCTGTACACGATTCGCGATTCGTAACCGATTTGCGATCGTTTACAGACGCTCATAGGTGTCACACGGGACGACGTCGCAAGCGATGCCGGATGTGCGTCACGAAATCCGTGACCCCAACGACATATCGCACGATAGATCGTCTCGTGTGACGCCCGCATTAGTATTGTACCCTTCACCAACAACCTCATAAAGTGCAAGTGCATGTGAGCAGACAAACCATATAGCACATTTGTTAGGTAAAAACTTCAATAAGACCACCCACTGATATTTAATAAATGTTTACACAGAAAACACATATCTCCGTCAGAGGACAAAACAGAAGGGTAATTGATAAACACCATAAAAGGTAGAAAAAATGGCCCTAGGTAGGGAATACTTAGCAGTATTTGTAGATCCATGGGGGTCAATGAGGAGTGTCAACCACACCATGGTATTGCTCTAGAAATGTTCAACAATGTTCCGATGCGTTTCCTCCCTCCTTTATGCTTCATCAGGGATAAAGGGACTCACATGTGCCTTTCCAGCACTCATACATGGCATGCCAGTTTATTTAAACAGCTGTTTGACATGACACGCTTACTGGAGTGAGGGTGACCAGGTAGGACCCCATTTCATGTCTCATGTGGTCCAATTGAATTGAGGTCCCTGGCTTGTCTAATTCTTTGATAACGGCACAGTCAGGTAGCTGGTTATCACGAGTTTTTGAGTCTCTTTACCATGTCATACTTAGCTATGCCGCTTGCTACGCTATTATACTTTCTGAGGAACCTCTGCACGCACAGTGATGAAGGTCTTTTGACCGAAACATTTGTGCTTGTGCTGGTGCTATAAGTTCTTCACAATAAAAAACACTATTCACATTGATCTTTACTGCTAAGTTTCTACATCTTACAGATGTGGACGAAGGAAACCGGGATATGTCGCACTGACATCAAACATCCAGAAGTTGATTAATTAATTTTAATTAAAAGAAAAATTAATTAACTTATGGATGTTTGATGTCAGCGCAGCATATCCTGGTTTCCTTCTTCCACATCTGTAAAACGTCTCTCCAGGGCTGCAGCAGACACCATTTTATGCCTATGTAGGAGTTCTGACTGGCACAATTTCTACAGGTGAGTACCTTACCCAGTGCTTTTTTTGTGGTGGTACTTGCTAGTACGGCATACCGTTAAATCTGAAGAGTACCTCTGGCTCTGTCCACATGGCTAATTTGTAAGCTATACAAATTAGATATGTGTGGAGTGGAGGCACAAGCCAGAGGAGTATCTAGGGGGGAGCTGGCAGGGTGCTGTTGGGCTGCTTGATTCTGCGGTGTGGAAGTCTGCTGAGGTGGGAGCCGGCTATTCTCTGAGCCCAGCGGTCATGCTGACAGCCGATGATAAGTGCTCTACTGTGGAGCTGAAGACATGGAGGAGGAATATTATGGGGGAGAGGGGAGTATTTATGAAACAGTATGGGGGAGAGAGGGTGGGGGAGGGAACTATCTGTGGACACACTATGGAGGGAACAGAGGGTGGGCAACGGGAACTATCTGTGGACACACTATGGGGGGACAGTGTGTGGAGGGGGTAAAATCTATATACACAGTAAGGGGTAGGGGAGGGAACTATCTGTGGACACACTATAGGGAGACAGAGGGTGGAGAGGTAGCAATATCTATATACACAGTATGGGGGGAGAGGGTGAGGGAGGGAACTATCTGTGGACAGAGTATAGTGGGAAGAGAGGATGGGGAGGAGGAAGTATCTTTGGACATAGTATGGTGAGAAAGAGGATGATGTTTCATGCATGGGGACAGGGATGATGAGGGGTGATGCATGGGGAGAGAGAGAATGAGGAGAGATACATGGGGACAGAGAAGATGTGGAGCGAACTGGAAAGAAATTTTGAGGACACAGAATAAAGAGTGACATGGTATGAGGAGCAAGTGGGCAGGATGGGGAGTGAGTGGAAAAGTATATGGACACAGAAAAGGTAGTGAGGATACAGTAAGGGATGAGAAGAATGTGAGGGGCACAGAATAAAGACTGGGTAATGGAGGGGGGTGGTATGGAGATGGGGCAGAATGGGAGGACAGTGTGAGGTTATAGCAAGGAGGGGGAGTGTGATGAAGGCACAGTATAAAGACTGGGCAGTATAAGGGACACAGTGTGAAGGACACTGTAAACAGTAGGCTCAGTTTGGAAAGAGGGAATATGGAGGGCATGTACCATAAGCGGAACAGTGTGGGTCATATTTTGTGCAGAGAATAATGTGAGGGGCAATTATTTATTCTGGGGCACAGTGTAGGGCAGACATTTTTAAGTGGAAGTATTATAATCGTTCTGCTACTTTTAGGGGCATCGTGTCGGGATGTGTTACAGAAGACCGGAGAAGATGGAAATCTGCAGAGACGAGATGTGAATGTGAAAAGTCATCATTGCGTCAGGACAAGATGAAGAATAGAAAGAAATGACTAGAGACAACATCATCTATAAGGTACCTGAATGTAAATATTTATTTGTGATACTGACAATGTCTTATGATTAGGCCTTGGTCCCACTTGCGCATTGCTTCTGATGTGAGCGCAATGGGACCCCCACTGATGAGCTGATTATGGTGCAGGTGGCCAGAAATGCTTATTTCTGGATCTGCTCCGTCCTTTGATGGTGTCCGCGGATGGGTAATGCACATCCACCTCATTTATTTTTAATAGGAGGCTGCTGCCACTATCAGAAGACGGAGCAGATCCAGAACTGAGCACTTCCGGCCACCTGCCACCACCGACACCTAGAGTAGGGAATTGGCGGGGTTGCCAGGTGCCGGACCCTGACCAATCAGACATTGGTGACCTAAGGAAAGGTCATTAATGTTAAAGTAGTGGACAATCTCTTTAATAAAGGCTTGTGCCATCTGACAAGTTAAGGGTTACTATATTTTTAGGAGCATTAAAGGGGTTATCCAAATTTGTGATGAGTCTACAATCACTCCTTGTGTCACTCTGTGACTGCAGCCTTCTGAATTCTCACAGTGTGCACACTGCACGCTGTCAGGATTCTCTGGTGCCAGCAGTGAGAGTGGGAGGTTATGAAGCTGCAAGCATGCGATTTACATAGATGTGGTCATGTGCTGAACAGACATGCTCAATTAAAATGAATTGTCTGAGGTTGGAACATCAAATCAGAATGTGGCCAGAAGTATACAAATCTCATACCTGTGCTCACATGATCGTCCACTCTCTCCAGTGGCACCATCACCCAACAAAAAAAAAACACTGACCTTACCTGTTGTCTTGTCAAATCCAACCAGATAAGACCCTATATGCGCTTCTTATCCACAGCAAGTTTCTACATCTAACAGCCAATATTATTATTATTATTATTATTATTATTATTATTATTTATTATTATAGCGCCATCAATTCCATGGAGCTTTACATGTGAAAGGGGTATACATAATAGGGACAAGTACAATGAACATAAACAATACAAGACACAGACAGGTACAGGAGGATAGAGGTCCCTGCCCGTGAAGGCTCACAGTCTACAAGGGATAGGTGAGGATACAGGAGGTTAGGGTAGAGCTGATTGTACGGCGCTGTATCAGACTGATGGTTACAGCAGGTTGTAGGCTTGTTGGAAGAGGTGGGTCTTCAGGTTCCTTTGGAAGCTTGTCAAGGTAGGCAAGAGTCTGATATGCTGAGGCAGAGCATTCCAGAGTATGGGGGAGGCACGGGAAAATCTTGGATGTGATGGTGGGAAGAGGAGATGAGAGGGGAGTAGAGAAGGAGATCTTGTGAGGATCAAAGGTTATGTGCAGGTAAGTACCGGTAGACTAGGTAAGAGATGTAGGGAGGAGACAGGTTGTGGATGGCTTTGTAGGTCATGGCTAGGGTTTTGAACTGGAGTCATTGGGCAATGGGAAGCCAGTGAAGGGATTGGCAGAGAGGAGAGGTCGGTGAGTAGCGAGGGGACAGGTGGATTAGCCGGGCAGCATAGTTTAGAATAGATTGTAGGGGTGCAAGACTGTTAGAAGGGAGGCCACAGAGCAGGAGGTTGCAATAATCCAGGCGGGAGATAATAAGGGCATGTACTAGGGTTTTTGAAGCTTCTTGGGAAAGTAATGTATGGATCCGGGAAATATTTTTGAGTTGGAGGCAGCAGGAGGTGAAGAGGGCTTGGATATGTGGCTTGAAAGAGAGATCAGAGTCTAGGATTACTCCCAGGCAGCGAGCACGTGGCACTGGGGAAAGTGAGCAGCCATTGACATTGCTGGATATGACAGGTGGGGGAGTTGAGTAGTACTGTTTAAATAGCGTTACAAAGTGATAAAAAGTGAAATGAGGATGTGGAGACCGATGAATAGGAGGTACCAGATTCTGTTAAAAATTTAGAATGGGGAACAAAGTAGAATTAGATTAGTGAAGTGAGATGCTAGGCCTGTCTAAAGAGATGTGCTTTTAAAGCACACCTAAAAATGTGAAGGTTAAGTATTAATAGTATTGTCTGGGCTTGTGTATTCCATAGACTGGCACAGGATGGGAGAGGTCTTTTAAAAAAAGTGTGAGGTTCTAATTCTGGAGGATGTTAGTCTTAGATCAGTTGTAGAAGGTAGCACATGGGTAGGGTGATAGGCAGAGCTGAGAGAGGAAAATTAGGGTTATACAGAACTGTGGACAGCTTTGTGGCTGATAGAGATATGTTTCTAAAATGTTCTGTTTTGGATGGGTAACTAGTTCAATGACTGGTCAAAAGGTGAGGTATTGGTGTAATTTCTGGACAGAAATCCACCTCTGCCAAAGATAGCAGATTCAAAAGTCAACTAAGTGTTGCAGGAGTTTAATCAATTTACCCCAAGCCTGTTTTCACCTTCCTAACAAAGTTAATTGTTTTAATTCTGACTAGTGTCCCTTTATGAGTAGAGATGAGCAAACCTGTTTGATAAAGATTCACCAATTTCAAATTCATACGAGCCTTAGCTTTTTTGACTTTGCCTCGGTAACATGAGCACTTTCTCTAAAGTTGGCAATGTTTGGTATTGTTCTAAAACTGATAGCATTTTCCAAAAATGCTTTTCTAATAACATGTTATGCTTTTGGATAGGATTATGGTGCAGTATGATGAACAGGGGAATGTATTTAATGAGTGTGGGGGTGGGGACTTGGGAGAAGCCAGAGGCATGCAGCGTTTTTTTTCTCAACGCAAACATACACAAGGTTCTGACACAATGTCTTGTCTCATTGGCTGCCTAAAGCCCACTTTACACGTTGCAATTAGTTGTACAATCGCATTTGCGATGTGACACGCCCAGGTTGCATACGGGATCTTATGAGATCACACGTAGGTCGTTCATTTGCTGTCACACGTGCGTTAGTAGTCTATGTTAAATTGATCAATTTTGTGTGCGCTCCTTTAGATCAGGTGTTCTGTGACGTATGCATTGGGCACCTTTTTTTTTTTTATTCATTGACTTGCCAAGCGTGTGTAATGTGTAGGGATGCGTTTTTACTATGTCATCTGCCATTCAGCTCTGCTACATGGCCGCTAACAGCAGACACAGACAGCCATGTAGCAGAGCTGATTGGCAGATGACAGCAGACACAGACAGAGCCGCACATTCAGAATGAACTCGGGTGAACTTCACCCAACTTCATTGTCATGCTGCGGCTCTGTCTGTGTTGCGTCCTGATTAGCGGTCACCTGTGAAGGACCCACCGGTGACCGCTAATCCCCTGAGTAACTGAATTGAGCAGCCCTCTCTCATATACTCATCGATCCCCGATCACCGGCGCTGCACGGCGTTCACACTGCTCCGGTGGCTTTTACTATTTTGAAAAAGCCGGCCGCCCATTAAACAATCTCGTATTCCCTGCTTTCACTGGCGCCTATGATTGGTTACAGTGAGACACGCCCCCACGCTGAGTGACAGGTGTCACACTACACCCAATCACAGCAGCCGGTGGGCGTGTCTATACTGTGTAGTGAAATAAATAATTAAATAATTAAAAAAAACGGCGTGCGGTCCCCCCAATTTTAAAACCAGCCAGATAAAGCCATACGGCTGAAGGCTGGTATTCTCAGGATGGGGAGCTCCACGTTATGGGGAGCCCCCAGCCTAACAATATCAGCCAACAGCCGCCCAGAATTGCCGCATACATTAGATGCGACAGTTCTGGGACTGTACCCGGCTCTTCCCTATTGGCCCTGGTGCGTTGGGAAATCGGGGTAATAAGGAGTTATTGGCAGCCCATAGCTGCCAATAAGTCCTAGATTAATCATGTCAGGCGTCTATGAGACACCCTCCATGATTAATCTGTAGATTACAGTAAATAAACACACACACCCGAAAAAATCATTTATTAGAAATAAAAAACACAAACATATAACCTGGTTCACCACTTTAATCATCCCCAAAAAGCCCTCCATGTCCGGCGTAATGCAGGATGGTCCAGCGTCGCTTCCAGCGCTGCTGCATGGAGGTGACCGGAGCTGCAGAATACACCGCCGCTCCGGTCACCTCCACACAGCAACTGAAGACAGCAGCGCGATCGGCTGAGCTGTCACTGAGGTTACCCCCGGCCACCGCTGGATCCAGTGACAGCGGGTAACCTCAGTGACAGCTCAGCCGATCTCGCTTCAGTTGCTGTGTGAAGGTGACCGGAGCGGCGGTGTATTCTGCAGCTCCGGTCACCTCCATGCAGCAGCGCTGGAAGCGACGCTGGACCATCCTGGATTACGCCGGACATGGAGGGCTTTTTGGGGCTGATTAAAGTGGTGAACCAGGGTATATGTTTGTGTTTTTTATTTCTAATAAATGATTTTTTCGGGTGTGTGTGTTTATTTACTGTAATCTACAGATTAATCATGGAGGGTGTCTCATAGACGCCTGACATGATTAATCTAGGACTTATTGGCAGCTATGGGCTGCCAATAACTCCTTATTACCCCGATTTCCCAACGCACCAGGGCCAATAGGGAAGAGCCGGGTACAGTCCCAGAACTGTCGCATCTAATGTATGCGGCAATTCTGGGCGGCTGTTGGCTGATATTGTTAGGCTGGGGGGCTCCCCATAACGTGGAGCTCCCCATCCTGAGAATACCAGCCTTCACCCGTATGGCTTTATCTGGCTGGTTTTAAAATTGGGGGGGACCGCACGCCGTTTTTTTAATTATTTAATTATTTATTTCACTACACAGTATAGACACGCCCACCGGCTACTGTGATTGGGTGCAGTGTGACACCTGTCACTCAGCGTGGGGGCGTGTCTCACTGTAACCAATCATAGGCGCCGGTGGGCGGGGAAAGCAGGGAATACGAGATTGTTTAATGGGCGGCCGGCTTTTTCAAAACAGTAAAAGCCGCCGCAGCAGTGTGAATGCCGTGCAGCACCGGGGATCGGGGATCGGTGAGTATATGAGAGAGGGGGATAGACTGACATGGACAGAGAGTGAGGGACAGAGATAGTGACCGACTGACAGAGATTAGTGAATGACAGACATTGTGAGGCGCTTCAGAACGCAGCTTTTCAGCTGCGCTCTGAAGCGGACCTTTTTTAAGCTGCGGTGCAGAGCGCACACCTGCGCACATAGCATCAGACACCGAAATCGTATGAGGGATGTCACACGTTTTAATTGAGTAGGTTCGTGCAACAAAACGCTCAATTCTAGACAAAGATACGATGTGTTTGCGATCAATGGTTTTGCGTTCAATCCTGATCGCACGAAGGTGTCACACGCAAATACATCACGAACGATGCCGGATGTGCGTCACTTACAACTTGACCCCAACGACGGATTGTGAGATATATTGAATCGTGTGTAGCGGGCTTAATTCACATATCCCTCTGCATATAAAATGAAGTCATGTGATGTTGGTGCCACTTTGTGGATGTTAAGGATTAGGGTAGGTGCTGCCGCTGCTGCTCCCATTGGTCCTGCTACATAGCTTAGCTAGGGGTTCAATGATAGGTAATTGAGATAGATAGGACAGCGATAGTGTAGAATAGCGACAAGCAATATAGGGAAAGGTGTATGCCACAAATCGACAATTCATGATACAAATAGGGATTGCTACTTGTGAGGGCCTGCTAAATAGTTGCCGGTGAACGATCTAAATAGGTATTGCTACTTATTACTGCCTGCTTTAAATTAGACAGTGAACCACATTTCTAGGTATTGTTAAGGCCCTGTCACACACAGAGATAAATCTGCGGCAGATCTGTGGTTGCGGTGAAATTGTGGACAATCAGTGCCAGGTTTGTTGCTGTGTACAAATGGAACAATGTGTCCATGATTTTACTGCAACCACAGATCTGCCAAAGATTTATCTCTGTGTGTGACGGGGCCTTTAGTTAGTAGCGCCTGCTGTAAATTTGCTACTGAACTAGTTAAATAGGGCTTGGCATTTTTCAGCGCCTGCTCCAAATTGTACATTATACCACATTTCTAGGTTTTGTTGGTTAGTACTGCCTGCTGTAAATTTGCTAGTGAACTAGCTAAATAGGTCTTGGCACTTTTCATTGCCTGCTTCAAATTACACAGTAAACCACATTTCTAGGTATTGTTAGTTAATAGTGCCTGCTTTAAATTTGCTAGTGAACTAGCTAGATAGGTCTTTGCACTTTTCAGTGCCTGCTTTACATTATACAGTGAACCACATTTCTAATTATTGGTACATTTTTCCCAATATTGCCATCTCATGCAAGAAATAAATAATTTATCTTTTATGTCAGGTGTCTGACAGGTTTGTGCACAGGGTTACTAAACAGCTGTTTGAAAGGGGTTAATTTACTGAAGGGGTTAACTAGTGTGATGGCTTTATAGATTGGGTTGTTCCAGATGCGGCGATACCAAATATGTGAACTTTTTTTTTTTACATAAATTTACATATTTATTTGTATTTTTTCATTTTTTTTGTTCTTTATCTTTAGTTTTTTTTATATTTTTACATTTTATTTATTTCTTTTTTACTTAGTCCCAGGTTAGGCAGGTTAGGAAGTTATTGCCAAATAAGACGTTCCAGGACGTCCAGTGTTGTGAAAGGGCTAAAGAAGAAGGTGATATGAGAGACTGGTTAATAGCAGCACAGTTCTAGTTAAAACAGGGATGTGTTTGTTTGTTTTGTAGTTAAAGGTTTATGATGGTACAGTATGTTTCAATGAGGAGGGAAAGATAATGGAAGAAAAATAGATGATAAATAAGTTTGGTGGTGGGTAGTGGCAGCTGGGAAAAGGAACTGAAGGAGATGTGAGAGAAATTGGTGGATTGGTGCAAGTTGTACAGCAAGAAGAGTTGAAAAGGCTGGTAACTCCTTCTTCCGTGACAGGTTCTAAGGTGGAAAGGGAAATTGAGATGTGGGAGAAAAGGGGATCCAAACTGTGAAGGGATTATAAAAAATAATCTGACCAATATGTTTGATTTTTTCATGGAATACCAAACCTTTACATCTAGTTACCCTATCTGTAATAGACTTCTCTGATTCGAGTCATTCTTATCTTCATCTGTTCCAAATGCTATGATGACTTTTCCCATCCACAGCGCGTCTATGCAGACTTCCCTCCATTGTTTTTCAGCACATCTCGACATGTTGGACTTAAAGTTAGCAGTATCATTATAATGTCCATGAGTAAAAATATCTCTCAGAGTGTTTTGCTGAACAAATAATTGCCATTCATTATGTTTCTTGCGGAAAAAAAGTCCTCCTTACGATACTTTGCCTTTCCTATAAAATATAGTACACATCCTTTCCTCTTCTATAAAAATATAGCCACAAATTAAATCATTCATCTCTAGCTGGCGTCCATGGCATTGGCTGGACTTATTCTTGCCAACCCTTTAGAAAAGAATATATGTTTGTGTGATATATAGGAGGCGATACAGTTTACAAGTTCTATTATTATGCATGGTGTTATGCTCTGCAGTTATACTACATAGACTAATAATCAAACCTAGCATTATAATAGATTCACATATGATATTTTTTTCTTTATTATTTAAGTCTTGAGTTATAATAAAGTGTAACTCAAGACTTGAATAATAATCCAAGTCTATATACAGTTTGTCTCTTTGAGAGGTGATTTTTTTTGGAATGAATTTACTTTTCTGTGCTATGTTACTAATTAGCTTTAGGATATAATATATTCAGTTTACTGTGAAAAATGTATTTTTAGTATAATATTTTAGAATAGTTTGATATGTGACCAATTGTAAGCTATTAAAATATTCTTATTTAAATACTTATTTAAAATAAATGGTAATTATATATCTCATTGTGAACTGTGCTCTTTTGACAAATATGTATTTATTAGATTTATACCTCATTTTTACTCTGGCGAATTAAAGCTAATCAACTTGAGGCTGGTATCTATGTTGATACAGACAGAAGCCTTTACTTGTTCTCCTTGTAGTGCTAATAACACATGAATCTAAAGGACAGCGGGCAATGTCCCTTGGGTTTTTTGGTGTCAGCCCATACAATGGTGACTTCAAGTCAGAATAGAGATTTCTTTTTACCATTCATTTTCATTTGTGATAAAAGGAGATAGAGGGGAACAGGGACAATTAAAGTAGGGCCATACACATTACCCTGGATAGAACCAATGAATAATAATAGACATCAAGCTGCTAATGTGGTTAAGAACAGCTCAGTCTCAAGTGTCTAAAAGGCCTAAGGGGTTTCAATGGAGACTTAATTTATTGTACAAGCTAGAATTAATAGGGTACTATGAAGCATGGAAGGAGAAAGGGCAATGTATCATACAGGCTTCAGTTTTACAGGGTTTTTCTAGGAAATGGCAAAAATAGAGTTGTTACAGAAGCTTGTGCATTTTGTTCTACAAAATTGTAATTTAATAGATAAAATTATATAATGACTGCATTTTTATGTACATTTATATGCAAAAGTGTTTTCTTTATGTTTATATTTTTAAATCCTTATCTTTGTGTATATTTATAAATTAATTTCTATTGGCTGATGTACAAACTTAAGTGTCTGCTGAATCAGGTTAAATACATTAACATTTTTATTTAATTTGTCATTGATCCTTTTGCAAACCTGTATTTTGCATATTTTCGGCTGACACATAGCAACATATAAAACACATTCCTGCTAATATGCTTGTGATCGAGTTTATTTTTTTATTATTATTATTATTCAGACTGAAAAATCGAAATAAAGGTGTTGGAAAGTGTGTACTCACTCTGTGGCCAGAGACTTGTCCTGTACTATGTTGATCCCTGTTAGTTTTCTTCAATTTATTTTATTGATCTATATAATCTGCTATAAGTATAGATGAACGAACCTGAACTGTAATGTTCAGGGTTCATACCGACATGGACTTTTACAAAAAACATCAGTGTCCAAATTCGGAGTTTAGGTGCTGTAAGTAAGATAACCTCTCTATCAAATATTGATGTGTTCGGGTACACTTGGTACTCAGCCCAATAGGATCCACTTGCAGTGTCTGGCTTGCACTTGGGATAAAAAACATTTTCAGATCTAGAGTGCCCAAAAAAACCCCCCAAAAAATCCCCACCCTGCCGCCAATGGAAATGCTCTGTTTACTGCTGCCTGTATTTGGGCAGAGAACCAAAATGACCAATCATTGACTTCCATTGGGGTTCAAGTTAAGTCTGGGCCCAAAACTGAACTTTAATGTCTGGCTGAACTTGGCGGACCCGAACATCTATGAGTCCACTCATCTTTTGCTAAAAGCAGTTCCAATCATATGACTTTGTTTACAAAATCAGGTTTTTAGGTGCAGGTTTTAAATTTGAGACAGGAATTAAATCTTGACAAATCATCAATTCTTCTTAAATACTGTACTGATCTACTTCTGGTTTTCATGTATCAGTTAATTTGTTTAATCTGTGATTTTTATCAATAGAACATGTACCCATTCTTGTCTATGGGGCTGTTTATGTCTATGTTTACTTGCTTACTGTGTGTCTGCAAAAGAAAGTCACAGAGACAACTCTATTTATTATCAACTTGACAAATGAAAATTAAACATACAATCTGTAATGTATGGGAGAATCTTTGTATTTTTTAGTGTGGTGGAGAGACTCATCCTCTCCCTGAGGCCTGAAACACACATCCGTGAAACACATGCGTGTTTGGTCCGTTTCCGTGTATACTGGATACACGGCCAAACGTGCACCAATGTTATTGTATGATAAAAGCTCCACGTGCGTTTTTGATGCATGTCCGTTTGTCCGTGTCCGTGGTCCGTACCTATGTGCGTTTTGCACGGCAGCATGTCCGTTTTCTGCACGCAACACGCAGCACGGACCCAATGAAAGTCAATGAGTCTGTGCGCACGTCCGAGTGACACGGACGCATCTCTGTTTGCTCCCTGTACGTTTTGTGCTTTTTTCATGTGATGTCGGTCTTTTTTCTATTTCTGTTTCGTTCTCTCCCTCAGTCCGTCGGTCAGTCTCTATGTCTGTCGGTCAGTCTCTCTGTCTTATTTGTCCCTCTAGCTGTCTGTCAGTCAGTTTCCCCCCCTCTCTCATACTCACCATTCCCCGATCTCCGGCGCGGCGCTGCACTGCTGTTATAAAAACTTTGGCGGCTTTTACTATTTTGAAAAAGCCGGCCGCCCATTAATCAATCTCGTATTCCCTGCTTTACCCGCCCACCGGCGCCTGTGATTGGTTGCAGTGAGACACGCCCACAACGCTGAGTGACAGCTGTCTCACTGCACTCAATCACAGCAGCCGGTGGGCGTGTCTATACTGTGCAGTGAAATAAATAAATAAATGATTAAAAAAAACGGCGTGCGGTCCCCCCCCATTTTAATACCAGCCAGATAAAGCCATACGGCAGAAGGCTGGTGTTCTCAGGATGGGGAGCTCCACGTTATGGGGAGCCCCCCAGCCTAACAATATCAGTCAGCAGCCGCCCAGAATTGCCGCATACATTATATGCGACAATTCTGGGACTGTACCCGGCTCTTCCCGATTTGCCCTGATGCGTTGGAAAATCGGGGTAATAAGGAGTTATTGGCAGCCCATAGCTGCCAATAAGTCCTAGATTAATCATGTCAGGCGTCTCCCCGAGAAACCTTCCATGATTAATCTGTAAATTACAGTAAATAAACACACACACCCGAAAAAATCCCCGACAAAGCCCTCCATGTCCGGCGTAATCCACGGACCTCCAGCGTCGCTTCCAGCTCTGCTGCATGCAGGTGACAGAAGCAGCAGAAGACACCGCCGCTCCTGTCACCTCCACGCAGCTAATGAGATGAGTAGCGCGATCAGCTGCTGTCAGTCAGGTAACTCGCGGCCACCGAAGAGCAACTTCTTTCAGGGAAGTAATTAATTTATATCACTTTCCCTGACTGTGACTAATACTATGTTTGACTCTGCTCATAAACTAATTCTGTGACTGCTTGAGGGCACTGCATTGTATATCTAAAGTGTGCACTGTCCTGTTGGCAAGTTTATGTATGAAGTTTGTCCATGAACAATGGCCAGGTTATGTGAGGGGGAAGGATATTGAGTGATGGAATGTATATATATATAAAAAATGGTATTTTCCTCATTCATATCCTTCACTACATATTTGTTTGAAGGACCTTTTTGTGCAATACTGGTTGCCCAAAATTTGTCTATTACTTTTTTTGAGGCTTGGCACATGAGGTTTTTTTGTCTTTTTTGTTAAACCTCCCATTTTGGAGGATATTAACTTTTGTATTATATCCAGCATTAATATCACTACTTGGCCATTTAGAGTGTAATTATTATTTTAATTCACTAGCTGTTAGGGCCATTTTGAGGGAAAGCCGACGTGGAACAGGGGCGCCCAAAACAGTTACGGCGTAAAACACTCCACTGGTAGGTAGGAGCTAGATCCCATAGGGCTCTATAGGGATCCCATATATCAAAGCTCCTCCCCCCCACCTTTTTATTGGTCCTCGTGTGTTTATTACATTGGGTGTTTTGGAAAAGTTTTTTAATATATATCATTAAAGAATATTTTTAAGCGAATTTGAGGTTTTTGTTTTTGCCTAGGCTGGGGGGCTCCCCATAACGTGGAGCTCCCCATCCTTAGAATACCAGCCTTCAGCCGTATGGCTTTATCTGGCTGGTATTAAAATGGGGGGGGACCGTACGCCATTTTTTTAAATTATTTATTTATTTATTTTACTGCACAGTATAGACACGCCCACTGGCTGCTGTGATTGGGTGCAGTGATACAGCTGTCACTCAGCGTGGTGGGCGTGTCTCACTGCAACCAATCACAGGTGCCGGTGGGGGGAGAAAGCAGGGAATACGAGATTGTTTAATGAGCGGCCAGCTTTTTCAAATTAGAAAAAGCCGCCGGAGCAGTGTGAATGCCGTGCAGCGCCGGTGATCGGGGATCGGTGAGTATGAGAGAGGGGGGGACACTTCAGTCACTCGGGGGATTAGCGGTCACCAGTGAATCCTTCACAGGTGACCGCTAATCAGTACACGGCACACAGACAGAGCCGCGGCATGACAATGAAGTCGGGTGAAGTTCACCCGAGTTCATTCTCATCCCGCTACTCTGTCTTCCGACATGTAGTAACGACATTTTGCATCACACACGTACATTTCACACGGACAACACACACACATGTAAGTTATTTCACTCACGCACACACGGACATTCCACACGCACATACGGCTAGCATACGGGATACACACGCAGGCCACACATACCATAAAAACGGACCTAAAAAACGGAAAATGGACCCGAAAAACGGCCCGTTTTACACGGACGTGGTTTTCACAGATTTTATAAACTTCTTTAACTCTTTACCACAATAAATTATATACTTTTTTTTAATTTTAGTTTTGCCCTCCTTTTATTACAAGAGCTTTAACTTTTTTTATTGAGGATGGTTTTTTTTTTGTGGGGTTAATTAATTGTGAATAACATCATTGATTTTATTATAAAATGTACTAGAAAATAGAATTTTTTTTTTCCATAGGTGGTGAAATGCAGAAAAAAAATATCATTCAGCCATTCTCATTTCATCAGTCCATAACACATTATATATATATATATATATATATATATATATATATATATATATATATATACACACATGATGCTTAAAAAATACTGCAAATTGTGACTGTTTTTAAAAATAGAAGTGTTAATTAAAGTTAGGCAAATTTATTTTAGTGGAAATTAATTCTAATCAAATTTTCCAAAACTCCATATTCTACAGAATGCAATTTTTCTTTATTTACCAAAATGGTGGCTGGCTGGTCGTCAGTTTGCTGAAATATATAGGGCTGCCAAAAGCTTATAAAACAAAAAAATAATATTCCCATCACTGTTCACATTTCTGGCCTCCAGGACGGCTCTCTTTATCTCATGGTCCTCTGTGGCTCTTCTTATCACCACTTTGCAATGAAACCATGGGCGTATTCATGCTAGAAAGGATGTTCCAGCTTTAACTAGGCCTAATACATCTATGTGCATGTGGTCTTGGCCAACCTAAAGTATGTGCCGTAAACTCTCTTTGTATTTCTTGAAGTCACAATATGTATGGCCACTTTACAGTGTGCAATCTGGTTAGGACCTGCTGTTAGCAACTAGGCTTGGGGCCCATGCATTTAAAGTCACTAAATAGCATGAAAGCACCTTGAATATTAATGCATAGCGGTCGTAAGAAGAGGCGCTGAGCTCCGAAAGGTGAGCTGCGATGGTGATTGGTGAGGTATTAGTTGCTACTTTTTGTACATTTTATATTTGTTATGCCCTTGGCTCTAGACCCCACAGCATAATGAAGAAAATTCATTTTGTGATAGATAAATTCACTGCAAATCGAATTTCCTGGGAAAAAATACACAATTTGGAGAATTTAAATTTTGCCAGATCCACTCATCCCTACTGTAAATAATATATTTTAACAAAATTCAAAGTGAATGAATTAAAGAACATTTTAAATAACTCTATAATTGCTGTCACCACCCTTTGTCTTCAAAGCAGCATCAAAGCATCAATTCTTGTAGAACTTCCACAGAGTTGTGCACAGTAGTACACCTCTATTATATATGTTCCATTTCTTATCAGCTTAGTTATCTTGCACAGACGTTCATCCTACCATACTGGTTTTTTATCATACTGCTTTTATTGAAAAAAAAAAACCAAAAAGCTAAAAATAACTTACACAGTCAACGCTGAAAATGTTGGCACTCTTGAAATTGTTCCAGAAATTGAAGAATTTCTTTGATAAAATTATTGCAATTGAACATAATTGAAATACACATGTTTATTTGCTTTGAGGGAATTGAACCAACAAAAAAATTACAGAAATTAAAAGGCACTTTATATATAATTTTACTCAATATCACTAGACATGAGCAAATCAGCAGATGTTCGGGATCCAGCCAGACTTAAGAAGAAAGTCAGGCTCTGGACTGGACTTGAATACGAACATTTGCCCGGTGTTAAGGGGGGACCGGCAGATTAGGACCAGGGGTATATATCTCAATCGCCAGTCGGGGCAAACCGTGCTCCAGATGGCAATGGAGCTGCTGGCACCCTGTGGGTTAGGCGGAGACTATAGAGCTGATGACTCAGAGATAACCCAGGAGACCTAGAAACCGGTCACGTGTGTAGGGACACGTCAAACCGGACGACAACCCAGTTAGTGTTTCGGTGGAGCGGGCGCTACTCCGACCACGTGTGTAGGGAACACGTCAGGCCGGATGGTAACCAGTTAGCGTTGACCAAGAAGACCGCTGCGACAGCGCCCTATCGGCCACGTGTGTAAGGCACATCAGGCCGAGCGGTCCTTCGATAAGCGTTTCTGTTCACCACTCGACTGGCCACGTGTATGGAGGACACGTCAGACCAGGTAGTCACACCAGTAGCATTTGACTGGGAAGCCGAGGAGAGAAATAGGGTTCACGCACCTAATCCAGGAACACCCTGTTAACTCCACAGGGGTTCTGGAATACGCTGTCCGTGCGTGTAGAGGGCACTCTCGGACAAGTGACGCAGCAGATATGCTGTCCATGTGTGTAGAGGACACAATCGGACAAGTAACGCAACAGGTATGCTGTCCGTGTGCGTAGGAGGCACAAACGGACAGGTGACACAGCAGCCGCAGTCCAGTTAACGCCACTGGACTGCTATAGCACAACTGGAACGGCAGCAAGGAAGCACAGCGCCTGACCCTGATGTGCTGAGCCACAAATCTTGGCGTGACAGGCACCGTTCGCCTAGCCCTACCTACCACTTCCAACAAAGCTTATGCCACCATGAACTCTAAATGAAGACTGCGCACCTCCATGTTGTCTCCAGCCCCTTTTATAACCTGGGTCCACCCCAAACCTAGGGTGTAACCACCAAGGTCCAATAGCAGAGTGCCATGTCAGCAGCGACGTCACCATCGGCCTATCCGGAACCGCCACATCATTGATGACCTCATGGCAGCCACGCCCCAAACACTTCACCAGTCATTGTCTGACGACCAATGGTGAGGTGCCAGATCATAGGGGTGGGCCTTTGCGAGCCAGTCCGAAGTGGCCACGTCATCAGGACACCTGACACCCTTTGCCCTATCAGGGCCTGCCACCTCATGGACATGCTCAGTGAGGTCCTTACCGGACCTAGCCTCTGATGCACTAAGTGCCTGAGCATGCTCAGTAGCCTGAACAACAGACTCAGAAATCAGACTATCTGCCTAAGCATGCTCAGTAGGAACATCCCAGAACTTAGACACAGCACGAAGTCCAAGTACCTGTGCAAAGAGGCTGTTAGGATTAATTGTGGGAGCATGCTCAGTAGCCTGAACTGAGGACTTAGTCTCAGAAATGACACAATCAGGCTGAGCATGCTCAGTAGGCAAAACACTAGACTTAGACTCTGGCTGGGGTAAATCGGCGCATGCATGCGCACTAGCCGCCTCTCCACACTTAGACGTGGTGGAAGGAGCAGCCAACTGGACGACCCGAGGCACGGCCAAGAACGGCAGCCGGCGCCTGGGCACAACAGGAACCGCAGCAGGCTTCTTGCGGCTATGGCAGCGCCGGTTCATAACACCCGGACGCCGAACACCATATAAGTCAATGGGGACCTGAACTTTACCTGTAAAATAAAAGGGTTAAAGCAGGAGGATATATTTACTGAGCCTCCCGCTCTGCTACAGTATAATGCTACTTCCGGGTCCACTCATCAGTCCTCATACATATTCACTGCTTTCTGCGCCCACCGGCAGCTCTGATTGGCTGCTGGTAGAATATGCCCCACCCTCTCTAACAGTGCCTATGATTGGTTGGAACATACTATATAGAAGAACTCCAGCACTCACAATGTAGACACAAGCAAGTTAAATTTTGATTTTTTTTTTTATTAATTTTTTGATATTCTGCAAAAAGTGCACCAAAAACAGGGGAAGCAAAAACCCAACATTTCGGCTACTGGAGCCTTTTTCAAGGTTTTGCATGAGAAATAAATGAGAGCAGCATGGGTTACAAATGTTTGGTTTTTGCTTCCCCAGTTTTTAGTGCACTTTTTGCAGAATATCAAAAATTAATAGAAACGTTTTCAAAATTTACTTTGCTTGTGTCTACATTGTGAGTGCTGGGGTTCTTCTATTTAGTATGTTCCAACCAATCATAGGCACTGTTAGAGAGGGTGGGGCATAGTCTACCAGCAGCCAATCAGAGCTGCTGGTGGGCGGGGAAAGCTGTGAAGGATAAGAACAGACTTACAGGAACCAGAGACACACACTACAGAGCAGGAACTATAACTGGCGCCGTACCAAAGAAAACAGGCAAGATAAAGCAGCGTAACCACAGGAACAAGACACAGCAGGGTAGGCTCCTCCCAATGGACCTGACCCTGGAGAATACAGATAGCAGGAACTACAACACACACAATGACTATGCAGAGTAGAGTCATACGTGAGTCGTGGCACTCACCTATGGCAAGTAATAGGTGTCAGCAATATGATATTCAGAGGGGAGAAGTTAACCCAATCTTTGCATTGTGTGTCTGTGTGTACCACACCAAACATTGAGACCAGAAAGATGAGAACTGTCTGAGGACTAGAGAAAATTGTTGCAAAATAGGCTGCTTTCACACTACGTTTTAGCATGCATCATGAACGTTTTTTGCTGCAAAAGCGGATTCTGTTTTTGCAGAGAAAAACGCATGCAAACGCATGTGTTATTTTGAAGGATCCTGTCACTTGAAGTTTATGGGCGGGCATTGGAGTCATGTGATCGGGAGTGAGGGGAACTGAACGTGAAAGACTGGGAGCTGACATCTGACAGCTGCGGAGGCTCGTAACCAAGGTAAACATCGGGTAACTTGCTTGGATACCCGATATTTACATTGGTTACGAGCGTCTGCAGCTGCTAGGAGCCGGCTCCCTGCACACGTAACCAAGATAAACATCGGGTAATTTGCTTGGATACCCGATATTTACATTGGTTACAAGCGTCTGCAGCTGCTAGGAGCAGGGCTGCCTGTTCCCTGCACACGTAACCAAGATAAACATCGGGTAACTAAGCCCGTGGTTACCCGATATTTACCTTCATTACGAGCATCCTCCGCTCTCAGGCGAGGGAGAGAGGAGAGAGAGGGAGGGGGAGAGAGGGAGGGGGAGAGAGGGACTGATCACGTGAGGCTGGTTTCTGGGCATGCTCAGTAGAGCAAGCAGGATCCTGTCTATCAGCATGCCAGCGTCCACATGCGTTTGCATGCTGTTTCCAGCAATTTGCAGTATTTGGACGCAGCTCAAAAACGCTACAAGTAGTGTTTTTGAAAAAAGTTAAAAGACTGCAAGTCGCTGGATCCTTACTATAACGCACGCAAACGCAGGTGAACGCATGTTGACGCAAGTCCATTGCAAATGCATTGAAAAGAAAACGCATTTGCACTGGATCTGTTTATGCATTAGAAAAAACGTTCATGACGCATGTTAAAAAAACGTACTGTGAAAGCAGCCATATCAACAATTTCAGTTTTTCAAGTGCATCTCCAGAGATCTTGATGTTTCTTTGTGTATTCTAGGCAACATAATCAAGACGTTTACAACCCATGTAATTGTAGCTAATCTCCCAAGACATGGATAGCAGAGAAAAAGAGAAAAATTGATGAATGGTTGCCATGCAGGATAGTATGGATAGTATGGATGATGGATAAGCAGCCCCAATCAAGTTCCAAAGAAATTCAAGCTGTACTTACATCTGTGCCAGCGCAAAATATCCATCAACATTTGAATGAAATATAATGCTATGGCAGTAAACCAAGGAGAACCCACTGCTGAAATAGAGACATAAAAAAATCTAGACTTGTAGATTGCCAAAATGTACGCAAGCCAAAATCCTTCTGGGAACAAATCATTTAGAAAGATGAGATCAAGATCAAGCTTTTTTCATAAAACACAGCATTCTACTGTTTACCAAAAATGAAATGAGACCTGCAAAAAAAAGAAAACAGTACCTAGAGTCAAATATGGTCGAGGTTCAAAGATGTTTAGGGATTGTTTTGCTGCCTCTGGCACTGAGTGCTTTAACTGGGTGTAAAACATTATTAAATCTGAAGCTTACCAAAGGATTTTAGGTTGCAATGTAGTGCCCAGTTTCAAAAAGCTGGGTGTGTTCTCTAGGTCATTAGCCTTCCTGCAGGACAATGATCCCAAACATACTTCAAGAAGCACCCTGCAAGGGAAAAAAAAAAATGCACGGTTTCGCTGCGCTGCTCAGAAAGCAGAAAGGCCTTTCTGAGCAGCGCAGCGAAACCGTGCATTTTATTTTATTTTTTCCTTGCATCTTTATCTCCCTATGGGAGCTCACGGGGCTGCTGCAGCCAGAACCAGGATCGTACTATCCGTTTGAATCTAACACCAGGGGCTGGGGAATCACCGCATCTGTGATCATGGGACTATCCGACCCGGAGGAGGAGCTGCTATCAGACGCCGGTCCAGCGGCTGCACACTGCACGTGGAAACCCCGATCGTGTGAGCAGAGTCCTGCGGAGTCAGGAGGACTGGATCCCTGCTGACAAGGAGCGGTGAACTTGCGATCCCCCTTCAATACCACTATCAGTGTTGTACCTGACGTACAACACTATCAGGTGAGTGTGCACCTCACATTGTACATACCTCGGTACATTAAGATCCCACACAGGAGCGCCCTCTCTCTCTTTTTTAATTTCAAGAAGCACCCTGAAATAGATGGAAACAGAGCACTGATGAGTAGAGTTGAGCGCGGTTCGCGGTTCTCCAGTACGCGGTTCGAGTGATTTTGGGGGCTGTTTTAGATCGAACTAGAACTCGAGCTTTTTGCTAAAGCTTGATAGTTCTAGTTACGTTCGAGAACGGTTCTAGCAGCAAAAAGCCAAGCTAATTACTAGCTGGCTTTCTGCTGTAATAGTGTAAGTCACTCTGTGACTCACACTATTATGAAATTTCAGCGTATAGTGTGCGGGAACAGCGCATTCAGATCACTGCTGCTGGGATAATGGCGATCACCACTTTTTTTTTTTCCTTGTCTTCCTTCCCTAAGCGTGTGCATGTAGTGGGGCGGGTCAGCATGTCAGCCAATCCCAGACACACACACAGCTAAGTGGACTTTTAGCCAGAGAAGCAACGGCATGTGTGATAGGATGTCCATGTCACATGTACCTGCATTAAAAAAACGGGTATCTGCCCGTCCGGACGCCATTATCTCTTCTGCGTCTGGGTGTCATTCACCGCTGGCGTAGCTCCTGTCTCCGATACTGCTGTGTACGCTCTACACAAAGCGCTATACAGAATAGGGATAGAATTTTCTATTAGCCCTTGTAAGGGCTAATAAAAGCAGGCTCAGAGCCATAGGTGACAGTCAAATCCATGGAAACAGATATTAACAGCTACAGATAACAGCGTCTGTGTAGCTAAGGTCAGGGACTTCCTCGCTGCATTTCCCCATTAGGAGGGATAGAAAGTGAGGCTTCCTTTCCTGTACACTGACCCACAACCCTGCCACTGTACCCTCCTGCCCTTTGCACACTCCAGCTCATTGTTACTAAGCCATTATACTAGCAAACACTGAGTAAACTTAGTGGCATCCTAAAAGTGGCTGTTGGACTTCCATTAGTGTCCCACTAGTGCAAATCTATTTGCAGCACCTCTGCATTGCACACTCAAGCTCATTTTTACTAAGCCATTATACTAGCAAACACTGAGTAAACTTAGTGGCATCCTAAAAGTGGCTGTTGGACTTCCATCAGTGTCCCACTGGTGCAAAGCTATTTGTAGCACCACTGCATTGCACACTCAAGCTCATTGTTACTAAGCCATTATACTAGCAAACACTGAGTAAACTCAGTGGCATCCTAAAAGTGGCTGTTGGATTTCCATTAGTGTCTCACTGGTGCAAAGCTATTTGCAGCACCACTGCATTGCACACTCAAACTCATTGTTACTAAGCCATTATACTAGCAAACTATGCTGCCAGTTTAAGGGCCGTAGTTGCATTGTCAGGGATAGTTATTGTTGTTTATTCTGCTGTTAATAAAGATAGACCACCGCTGCAATCTACACCACCTCTCAATTTTTACTACCACATTTTAAGTGCACAATCTTGTCGCAATCAAAATGAGTGGCAAAATGACAGATGCTGGTGGAAAGGGGAAAAGGCGTGTTGGAAAAGGAAAAAAAGGGTTTGTCCATGGGAAAGGTGACAAAGCTCCATTAACATCTGCTGAAGATAGACCATCTTCCAGCAAAAGTAAGATGTCTACTACTTACCGTGGACAATCCGATGTGCTCCTTTTTTTACGGACACGAACAACTGGAACAAAGGTAGATGATGGCCAAAAAAAGAAAATGCTTGAATGGATCTCAAGTGGTCCAACAAGTGCCCTCTCCGCCACCTTAACTACCGCATCCAAAAAACACCAGTCCTCTGAGTTGTCATCCCAATCACACTTGATTTCTCCCAGCTCTCAAGTCTCCATCCGCCCTGCACAATATGTTGGAACTGAGAAGGCTGAGTCTGCAGAGCTGTTCAGTCA
The DNA here is from genome assembly GCF_048569485.1 of Anomaloglossus baeobatrachus. Classification (NCBI taxonomy): domain Eukaryota; kingdom Metazoa; phylum Chordata; class Amphibia; order Anura; family Aromobatidae; genus Anomaloglossus; species Anomaloglossus baeobatrachus. The sequence goes on from NC_134357.1 coordinate 151,302,127, forward strand.
CACTATAGCCTGGGAATCAGAGGTCTGCTCCCAAGCTACAGTGAGTACAGACCAGGAAATGGTCTGCAGTGATGCCCAGAACCTTTGTGACTCAGATTCAGGCCCTGATGAACAAGTTTCTGAGCATAATGTTGACCCTTATTCACAAACTGAAACACCTAGACAATGAGGAACATACTGATGATGATGAGACGCAGATACCAGATTGGGATGACAGCTTAAATATTCGGTCAGGGCAAGAAGAGGCTCGGTCTGAGGGTGAAGGAAGTGCAAACACAACAATTGATGAGGAAGTTCTAGATCCCACCTACTGTCAACCCACAGTCAGGCACTCGAGGAGGTCAACAGAGGCGGTGGAGGAGGATGCTACTGACGAGGAAGTTACCTTGCACCTTCCTGGACAGAGGAGTAGTACTGGTAGCACGTCTACAACTGCATCCTCAGCCACCACTCTGCCTCTGAGCACTAGTTGGGGGGGGCTCAGCAGGTCGCATGCCCTCTAAGCCTTGCCTAGCCTGGACCTTTTTTGACATAGAAAAAGATCGCCCAAATCATGTGATATGCAAAATTTGTCGTGATTCTGTTAGTAGAGGGCATAACCTCAGGAGTTTGACAACTTCTTCCATGAATCGTCACATGAATAAATATCATATGTCCCAGTGGGAAACTCACCGTGCTGTTAATGCGGTCTAGTGGAGCGAACCATCCACCGCCTGCCCCTTCAAGTGCATCCGCGCGCTCTTCATCTTCTAGGATTGTGGGGACAGCTGTCACACCTAGTTTTCCACGCACAACTTCCACCACTGTAACCGCAACAGGCAGTTTGCTTAGTAGGTCGTCTTTTTTTTGGAAGGGGAAACAAGTGCATGGGTACAGCTCTCTCAGACATCGATAGCACCAACGTTGGATGAAGGCAACATCATGTCTACGCCTGCACTTTTCTCACAAACCTGCATTTTTTCACGGACACCCTACTCACCACCGTCTACGCACAGCAGCCAGATCTCTGTCCCTCAGATGTGGACAAATAAAAGGCCATTTCCTGCGACCCATGACAAAGCTAAGAGTTTGACTTTATCCCTCTGTAAGCTCTTGGCTACCGAAATGCTGCCTTTCCGCCTGGTGGACACACAGGATTTTAGAGAACTTATGTCTGTCGCTGTGCCCCAGTTCCAGATGCTCAGTCGCCATTACTTCTCCAAAAAAAGGTGTACCTGCGCTACACCAGCATGTCGCACACAACATCACCGCTTCCTTGAGAAACTCTGTGTGTGAACGGGTGCATTTCACCACCGATACTTGGACCAGTAAGCATGGACAGGGACGTTACATATCGCTGACTGGGCACTGGGTAACTATGGTGATAGATGGTGAAGGGTCTGCTGCACAAGTCTTGCCGTCCCCACGACTTGTGTGTCAATCCTCTGTCTGTCCAAGTTCCGCCACTGCTTCTGCCTCCTCCACCTCGTCTGGGTTCTCCATCTCTGCCCCAAGCCTGCCTGGTCAGGCTACCATCGTTGTAACTGCGCAGAATGAATCACGCATCCCTCATTACTATGCTGGCAGCAGAGCGCAACAGCATCAGGTGGTCATAAGCTTGAAATGTCTTGGAAACAAGAGACACAGCGGCTGAGTTGTGGGCAGCTCTGGAGACTGAGTTTAATAAATGGTTGTCTCCACTCAACCTGCAGCCTGGTAAGGCAGTGTGTGACAATGCTGCAAACCTGGGTGCGGCCCTTCGCCTGGGCAAGGTGACACACGTGCCTTGTATGGCTCACATGTTGAACCTTGTTGTCCAGCAATTTTTAACACACTATCCTGGCCTAGATGGCCTTCTGAACAGGGCACGAAAACTGTCTGCTCACTTCTGCCGTTCAACCACCGCTGCTGAGCGACTTGCATCGCTCCAGAAGTCTTTCGGCCTGCCGGTTCATCACCTGAAATGCGATGTGCCGACATGCTGGAATTCGACTTTCCACATGTTACAGCGACTGTGGCAGCAGCCCTGGTGCAATACGTCATGACTTATAGCCTGGGCCAACGAGATGCAGAGGTGGGGCAGATCACCCTAATGGAGTGGTCTCAGATCAAGGACCTATGCACCCTTCTGCACAGTTTCGACATGGCGACGAATATGTTTAGCGCTGACAAAGCCATTATCAGCATAACAATTCCAGTCATTTACATGCTAGAGCACACACTAAACACTATTCGGAGTCAGGGGGTGGGACAACAGGAAGGGGAGGAACTACAGGAGGATTCATATGCGCAAGAGACGACAACATCACCAAGGTCCAGACGTTCATCATCACCAACGCTGCAGGCATGGGACAATGGGGGACAGGGATCAAAAGGGCGCATAGTAGCAGGCGAAATGTTGAGGAAGGTGCAGGAGAACATGAAGAAATGGAGGACGAATTGTCCATGGACATGGAAGACTCAGCGGATGAGGGAGACCTTGGTCAAATTTCTGTTGAAAGAGGTTGGGGGGAGATGTCAGAGGAAGAAAAAACGGTTAGCACCTCTATGCCACAAACACAACGTGGACTTGGTCCGCATGGCTGCGCAAGACACATGAGCACCTTCTTGCTGCACTACCTCCAACATAACCCTCGTATTGTCAAAATTAGAAGTGATGATGAGTACTGTCTTGCCACACTATTAGATCCCCGGTACAAGTCCAAATTTTGTGACATAATTCCAGCCATAGAAAGGGACGCACGTATGCAGGAGTATCAGCAGAAGCTGTTACTCGATCTTAGCTCGGCTTTTCCATCAAACAACCCACAGGTGCAGGGAGTGAATCTCCCAGTTGTAACTTGACAAACATGGGACGGTCTTGTCATCTTCAACCGTCTACCCGTACCAGTAGCACCGTATCTGGTGCTGGTAACAGCAATTTTATTGAATCTTTTCATAATTTTTTTAGACCATCCTTTGCAAGGCCACCAGAGATAACAAGTCTGACACATAGTCAACGGCTGGAGAGGATGATACAGGAGTATCTCCAAATGAACATCGATGCCATGACTTTGCAAATGGAGCCTTGCTCATTTTGGGCTTCAAATCTTGAAAAATGGCCAGAGCTCTCCACTTACGCTTTGGAGATTTTGTCGTGTCCAGCTGCCAGCGTTGTCTCTGAACGTGTCTTCAGTGCTGCTGGGTGTGTGCTGACAGATAAGCGCACGCGTCTGTCCAGTGACAATGTGGACAGACTAACGTTCATCAAAATGAACAAGTCATGGATCCACAAGGAATTTACTACCCCTGTGTCATCCTGGGGAGAGTAAATGCTTGTGGATTTTGAATATGCTTGATGCAAATCTACCTGTGAAGTGTACAACTGGGGCATAAGTGCTGCCACTGAAGGGGTGGGTGTTTGTGGGGCCCAATTTTTGGAAAAAAGGGAGACTCCTCTTGGAGTAACCCTTGCTTACAGTGTTTTTAAAAATGATCCAAGATGAACAGAGCTGGGATCAGGAAGGACTTAGCTACCTACCCCAGTGTCATCCTGGGGATGGTTAAGGATGGCGTATTTTTGAATGTGATTGATGCAAATCTACCTGTGAAGTGTACAACTGGGGCACAACTGCTGCCACTGAAGGGGTGGGTATGTGTGTGGCCCAATTTTTGGAAAAAAGGGAGACTCCGCTTGGAGTAACCCTTGCTTACATTATTTTTAAAAATGATCCAAGATGAACAGAGCTGGGATCAGGAAAGACTTAGCTACCTACCCCTGTGTCATCCTGGGGACGGTTAAGGATGGCGTATTTTTGAATGTGCTTGATGCAAATCTACCTGTGAAGTGTACAACTGGGGCACAAGTGCTGCCACTGATGGGGTGGGTGTGTGTGGGGCCCAATTTTTGGAAAAAAGGGAGACTCCGCTTGGAGTAACCCTTGCTTGCTGTGTTTTTTAAAAGGAGCCAAGATGAACAAGTCATGGTTCAGCAAAGACTTTGCTACCTACCCTGGGGTCATCCTGGGGACGGTTAAGGATGGCGTATTTTTTAATGTGCTTTATGCAAATCTAGCTGTGAAGTGTATAACTGGGGCACAAGTGCTGCCACTGAAGGGGTGGGTATGTGTGGGGCCCAATTTGTGGAAAAAAGGGAGACTCCGCTTGGAGTAACCTTGCGGTGTTTTACATGATTTTAGAAGGGCATGCCATGCCTATATCTGTGTCTCCTCCTCTTTTTCCTTGTCCAGCTCTTTTATTTTCGCATGAGTATATGTCCTTGTCACTTTCCCATGTGTTTGTGTTGTGTTGTGAGTTGTTAGTCACCTTTTGGACACCTTTGAGGGTGTTTTCTAGGTGTTTTTTATGGGTTTGTGATTGCCTCCCATTGTTTCCTATGCGGTTCGAGTGGTTCGCCGAACCGAACTCGAACGAGACCTCCGTTTGGCGAACCGAACTCGAGCCGATCCGCGACCCGTTCGCTTATCTCTACTAAAGAGTTCTGAAGTGGTAAATATGAGTCTGGATGTAAATGCCACTGATCACCTGTGAAGAGATCTTAAAGCTGTTTCTGGAAGAAAGCATCTTTCAAATATGAGACCTGGAGCAATTTGCATTAGAAGAGTGTTCCAAAACTCTACTTGAGGGATGTAAGAAGCTTGTTTTGACATAGGAATCAATAGATTAGTTATTTATTCCAAAGGGTGTGCAACCAAATGTTAAGTTGAAGGGGTCAATTATTTTGTCTTGCCCATTTTTGGATTTTTTGTTAAATTATGTAAAGTTTATCTTTGTTTCTGTTGTTTATTTTTGTGTATATTGAGAAAAAAAAATGTACAATTGCAATAATTTTCTGGGAAAAAAATATTTCATCTTTTAGAACAATTTCTATGGTGTCAACACTTTTGGCTATGACTATAACTACTTCAAATAAGATGTACACTATGTAGACCTGTGGTTTTCTGATAACTAATAAAAGTGCTATCCGAAGTGAGCTGCTCTCATCTGCTGCTAAAAACTCCATGTTTTCATTTGGCTGAGAGTACACCATAATTGTACTACATTACCTACATAATGCACTTTATCCATCTCTACAGTCACAGTAATATGGCATTAGACTACATGCTTATGTCCTGACTGTTTTCTGGGAAGCTGTATTTTTATATAGCTATTTATCACAATTTGTCGCTTTATACTGTACAATTGACAATCACTAAAATGGGGGATAGTCATCAAGAAAATTATGAACATTATCAGATTTGATACATTTTTGGGTTCTAATGAATATTGCCTCTGTATTATCTTCATTTAAACATGACCATCACCTTTTGTACTAAGCAAATTACGGATTTTAACCTCTTTATCTTCTTTACACTTGACTGCTAATAAGACACATGAGAGAAGCAAAATGAGACTACACTTAGTGTTGAAGGACTGTCAGTGTCATATGATATAGCAGTTTAAAATGTTCCACAATCTCTATCACAGTGACCCCTTGTGGAGGCAATATAGCTCACAAGTCCTGTTGCTTAACTGGAATCTAGAATTTTAAAAATGCTAATAATGAAGTAAAATGGAATAAAGCTTTCTACGGGTCATAATTTGTATGATTGTCAAATGAAAAAAAAAGTAAAATGACAATTTGTATTGTAGATGAAATCAGAGTAACCCAAATAAGTAGAAAATGATTTATCTTTCAGCAGTGCTTTAACTGAGTCTATTACATTATATAATTCTTGTTTCACTAAAAACAAACCTGGCTGTATTAATAGAAACACAGATCTATATTAATAGAAAAATAAGAAAGTTATTGCAATTAGAGCTATAGCTGGCAAGAATAAAACAAAAGTTACAAACTCAAAATCAGCTGGAGCTGGAAAAGCTTAATATCCTTGAGGATTGTGATGCTTTTTCATAGTTATTTTTTAATTCACTTTGCTTCTTATATAGTAACTTGCTAAGTTTAATTGAAAATAGTAAGAACTTGTGAATACATAAATGTTGGTGCAGGAGCCATATATATGGATATATTTTACAATAGAATCATTATTTGTGGTGGAGTACAGGGCCAGGTCCAGGATATTTGGGCCATTGATCGTGACAGACTGTAAGTAAGCCCCTCTTCTCAGTGTGTCACATGTGTCAGTAAGACTGCCAGGACCCTAAAACGTCATTCCCCTCTAACAAAGAAAACGCAACCAAATAAATTTTATAACCAACATCTTTTTTATTGAATACAACTTTTTTTCAAAGGAGAGGCTAGGAAAATTAACTCTCATCTTTTCCAATGGGTATTTTATATGGTCGCAGCTTAGAACTTAAAACAGGCCTCAACAAAGGCCACACTCAAAACTCGGGTTTTTGTGACATTTTCCTCCACTGGCCGTCTGGTGCGGGTATCTCCACACCTTTACCAAAACCCCTTCCGCAAAGGAGCAGCAAAAATTAATGAGCTGCGACCCCCCCCAAAGCCAAAAGCGCCTGAGCTATCCTCTCTCTTAAACCTGCTAAAAATATATCCAGGCCATACTCATTGAGATGATCCCCATCTGGATGCAGAAAAACCGCATTGTCCCCCTCTAACCGATGATGACGAACTACTATCCCTTTTTTAAAACGGACACAGCGCGATATTCTCTGATTAAGAGTGCACCTAGACCGTTCCATAGCTCCAACCTCCCTAGCACCATACCATTTAATCCGAGGAATGACTTCTGACCAAACGATTTTAACCACTGGAAAAAAACATGAAAATTTATCCATGTCCGACCGGATCAGGGTCAGGAGTTCGGCTAGTGGAAAAGAAATTAGATCGTTGCCAATATCACCAGGACCGTGGTGATTCTTGAAATCTTTACGACCTCTGGCAAGACCTGTGGCCAGGAAAGGCCCTTGTAACCTCTACAGTTAACATCCGTATCGAAGAAACCCAAGCATCGACCACCAGGGGAAGATTCGGCTCTCCTTTCAGCCCAATAAATGAAAGAATGTCCCAGTATCCATATGCTGGGATGATTTACACCTGCAAAGAAAAATGTATTAGATCTGAAACAGCATCTTAACGTCATAACAACTAAGATACGTACACCTTTTTCCACTGTGCCTATTTTTTTTTTTTTTCTATTCATCACTGGAGACCAAAGGGGTTTAAAACCAAGTCAGGTCTGATGTACTTCATAAAGCAGTTTGACTGCCACCTACCTACCCGCTGAATCTCAGTGTCTTGCATTCCAGCACGCGACGCCTCAGTGGCAGCCCCAATTCTAAATGAATGTGTACCAAACTCCAAAGAGGGTAAACCCAGTGAATTTAAAATTTGATGCATTACAACCAAAAATTGACCCGCCAAGAGGGGGGAACCATCCTCGTGAACAAAAAATTGGACCCCGTTAAACCTAATTGCCAAAAATTCCATGACAAGTACCTTAGGACTAGAGTTGAGCGCGGTTCGTGGTTCGTGGTTCTCCAGTTCGCGGCTCGAGTGATTTTGGGGCATGTTCTAGATCGAACTAGAACTCGAGCTTTTTGCAAAAGCTCGATAGTTCTAGAAACGTTCGAGAACGGTTCTAGCAGCCAAAAAACAGCAAAATCCTAGCTTGGTTTCTGCTGTAATAGTGTAAGTCACTCTGTGAATCAAACTATTATCACATTTCAGTGTATAGTGTGCGTGAACAGCGCCTTCAGATCACTGCTGTTTCTATAATGGCGATCGCCATTTATTTTTTTTTTTTCTTGTCTTCCTTCCCTAAGCGCGCGCGTCTTGTGGGGCGGGCCAGCATGTCAGCCAATCACAGACACACACACACCTAAGTGGACTTTGAGCCAGAGAAGCAACGGCATGTGTGATAGGATCTGCATGTCACATGTCCCTGCATTATAAAACCGGACATTTTCTTCACGAACGCCATTATCTGCCTTCTGCGTCTTTGGTGTCAGACATCAGTGTCGCAGCTCCGTCCTCCTGAGTCCTATAGCCGATACAGCTGTATGCGCTGCATACACAGCGTTAGACAGCTTAGGGAGAGCACATTCTAGCAGTCCTTTTAAGGGCTCAAAGCGGCAGGGTCAGAGAGCCATAAGTGACAGGTCCTGCAAACAGCAACAGCGTCTGTGTAGCCCAGGTCAGGGATTTCCTCCCTGCATTTCACCATTAGGAGGGAATAGAAAGGCAGGCTTCCATTCCTCTACCCAGAGCACCACAATCCTGCCACTGTACCCTCTTGTCCTCTGCACACTCCAACTCATTCTAAGTAAGCCATTATACTAGCAAACATTCAGTGTACCTAGTGGCATCCTATACGTGGCTATTGGACTTTGCTATAGTCCCACTAGTGCAAAGACATTTGCAGAGCACGTCTGCCTGCATTGCACACTACAACTTTTTTAAACTAAGCAATTTTACTAGCAAACACTCAGTGTACCTAGTGGCATCCTATACGTGGCTATTGGACTTTGCTATAGTCCCACTAGTGCAAAGACATTAGCAGAGCACATCTGCCTGCATTGCACACTCCAAGTTTTTTAAACTAAGCAATTTTACTAGCAAACACTCAGTGTACCTAGTGGCATCCTATACGTGGCTATTGGACTTTGCTATAGTCCCACTAGTGCAAAGACATTTGCAGAGCATGTCTGCCTGCATTGCACACTACAACTTTTTTAAACTAAGCAATTTTACTAGCAAACACTCAGTGTACCTAGTGGCATCCTATACGTGGCTATTGGACTTTGCTATAGTCCCACTAGTGCAAAGACATTTGCAGAGCACGTCTGCCTGCATTGCACACTACAACTTTTTTAAACTAAGCAATTTTACTAGCAAACACTCAGTGTACCTAGTGGCATCCTATACGTGGCTATTGGACTTTGCTATAGTCCCACTAGTGCCAAGACATTTGCAGAGCGCATCTGCCTGCGTTGCACACTCCAACTAATTATAACGAAGCCATTATACTAGCAAACACTCAGTGTACCTAGTGGCATCCTATACGTGGCTATTGGACTTTTGTCAATTCACAGTATTGGAACGTTATTTGCAGGACATCTGCCTGCATTGCACACTCTAACTTTTTTAAACTCAGCCATTATACTAGCAAACACTCACTGTACCTAGTTGTATCCTAAACGTGGCTATTGTACTTTTGTCAATTCACAGTATTGGAACGTTATTTGCAGGACATCTGCCTGCATTGCACACTCAAACTTTTTTAAACTCAGCCATTATACTAGCAAACACTCACTGTACCTAGTTGTATCCTAAACGTGGCTATTGTACTTTTGTCAATTCACAGTATTGGAACGTTATTTGCAGGACATCTGCCTGCATTGCACACTCAAACTTTTTTAAACTCAGCCATTATACTAGCAAACACTCACTGTACCTAGTTGTATCCTAAACGTGGCTATTGTACTTTTGTCAATTCACACTACTGCAAATCTATGTGCAGCACCTCTGCATGACAACCTCGTGCTCTGTTTTTAATAAGCTATAATGATAGCACAAAATACTGCCATTTTGTGGCATCATAGAACTGGCTGTTGTATTCCATTAGTGCCCCACTGGTGACAAGCTATTTCTAGCACCTCTACATCACACCCTCATGCACATTTTGCTACGCTAATGTTATAGCAAACTCATGGAATTCATTGCTGCATTTCATAATTCGGAGGCATAGAAAGTCAGGCTTCCTTTAGCTTTTCCTTCTGTTCATAGACAGCATCTCCAAGACAAATTTCCCCTCCACGTCTAAGTGTGGAGAGGCAGCTAGTGCGCATGCGTGTGCCGATGTACCCCAGCTGCAGCATAATTACAGTGTTTCGCCTAGTGAGTATGCTCAGCCTGACTGTGCCATTCCTGACGCTAAGTTTTCATTTCGGGATACAGCGCATGCTCCCACACTAAGTGTGAAAAGCCTCTTTGCACAGGTGCTTGCATTCCGTGCCGGGTATAAGTCCTGTTTTGGGCATAGACACCATGCTAAAGCTGATAGTCTTTTTTCAGAGACTGTATTTCATGATACTGAGCATGCTCAGGCACTTCCTGCATCAGAGACTAGGTCCGGTAATGAACTCTTTGGCCCTGGCCCTGATGTGGGGGTCCCATATAGACCACAGGGCATCAGGTGTCCTCCCAAATGTCTTGCAGAGGCCCACACCTATGACTTGTCACCGCATTATTGATGCTCAGACGATGACTGGTGAGGTGTTTGGGTCATGGCAGCCATGAGGTCATCATTGAAGTTGCGTTTCCAAATAGGACGCTAGTTATGCCACTCATGACGTGTCACTCTACTTTTGTCTCCAGGAGGTGCATTGTGGTTCACCCTGGTTTGGGGCGGACCCAGGTTATAAAAGGGGCTGGAGCCAACCAGGAGGTGCGCAGTCTTCTATTATGCTCCGAAAGAGCACACCTCCATGTGTTGAACCCATTGCGGCTTTAGGCCAGAGGTAGGCAGGGATCGGGTGGTGGATGCAGGCCACCACCACAGTTGGTAACGCAGAACGGTTAAGACCAGCTCCTGTCCTAACAGTCCTGCTTGTGCAGCCCAGTGGCATTAACAGGCCTGCTGCTGCTGATGCGCCTGCTGTCCACAGGTGTGGCCCCTACGCACACGGTCAGCGTACTCAATGGCCCCTGTGTTGTTAACAGGGAGTTCCTGGGCTGGGTGGGCATGTGGACCCTGTGACGCTAACAGGGCTCACAGTCTCCAGATCCGAATGGCGTCTAACTCGGTTCAGGCTACTATTAGTTTCATAGCCACACAGCTCTGTATCCTCCACCAAACCTTCAAGTTGCCAACCTCTCCTTTTCCAACTGGGAGCACGGTGGACACTGACTGCTGATGGGGATATATACCTTTCTCTTTCTTTTCTTATTAATTTTCGTTATATATCGGTCACAGATTATATACCACTTTATCCAAATCTGCCAGTCCCACTGTAACAGATGTTGTTTCTTCAGCAAATGTTACAGTTGCTTAACCACCAAATCCACGGACCAAAACTTTTTTCCCCTTTCCAACACACCTGTTCCCCTTTCCAACAGCATCTGTCCTTTTTCAACTCATTTTGGGATATGACCAAAAGTGCAACTGTGCAGGGACACCGTACTCAACGCCATCTCAGCACAGCAGCCATCCCTCGGTCCCTCCGATGTGGACAAGTAAAAGACCATTTCCTCCTATCCATGACAAAGCGTTGAGATTCACTCTGTGCAGCACTGGTGTTTAGTGGACAAGTAGATCTAAGATTGCGTACCACATTCTGCAGATACTCCTGTATACGTGCGTCTATTTCTATGGCAGGAATTAGTTCGCCAAATTTTGTCTTGTACCGGGGATCTAACAGTGTGGCAACCCAGTATTCAGGATTAGTTCAAATTCATACAATCCGAGGGTCATGTAGGTAGTGCAGCAAGAAGGCGCTCATGTGTCTTGTGCATCCAGGAGGACCAAGTCCTTGGTGTGTTGGTGGCAGAGAGGTGAGAATCGTGCATCCTTCCTCTGCCCTCTCCCCCCAACCTCGCACAACCGAAATGTGAGCAAGCTCTCACTCATCTGCTGAGTCTTCCATGCCCATTGCCAGTTCGTCCTCCATTTCTTCATGGGCTCCTGCACTTTCATCAACACTTTTTGCTGATACTATGCGCCCTTGTTAATCCCTCTCCCTCACCATGACTGCCGCATAGGTGCCGCTGACCATCTGGACCTCGTAGATCTTGTTATCCCTTCCGCATATGACTCCTCCTGTACTTCCTCCCCTTCCTCTTGTCCCAACACCTGACTCCGAATAATAATTACAGTGTGCTCCATCATGTAGATGACCAGAATTGTCACGCTGAGAATGACATTGCCAGTGCTAAACATCTTCGTCGACATTTCAAAACTGTGTAGCAGGGTGCATAGGTCCTTGATCTGACACCACTCCAGCAGCGTGATCTGCACCACCTCTGGATCAAGTTATCCCAGGCTATATGTCTTACCGTATTTCAGCAGGGCTCTGCGGTGCTGCCACACACGCTGCAACATGTGCAGATTCAAATTCCTGCGTGTCGAAACATCGCATTTACGGCGTTTAACTGCCAGACCCTAAGACTTCCGGAGTGATGAAAGTTGTTGAGCTGCTGTGTGCGCACGATGGAAGTGAGCACATAGCGAGCGTGCCCACTGCACAAGGCCATGTAGGCCGTGATGGTGTTTTAAAAATTGCTGGCGAATTCGGTTCAACACGTGAGCCCTAAAAGGCACGTGTGTCACATTGCCCTGAGGATGGCCCGCAGCCAGGTTTGCATCATTGCCGCACACGGCTGTTAAGTCACCAACGGAGTCCGCTCCGTCAATTTGTACTCCGGTCGCCAGGTGACAACGTGTTCCTTTCATGAATAGTGCTGATGATGGGAGAGTAGTCGATGCCAGCGGCGCAGGTGGACGCAGGTTATGCTCACCCACTGGGCTGCATTACCTTGACAGATGAAGAATCTCTGGCTGAATGTAGCTGGTGGGTATCTCACAGATGAAATACCATCATTCAGCTACAACCAATGGGAAGACACCACACCCTTTTTTATGCCCATCCTGTCTGCAGACCACTGCCAGACATAGCTATGAACCTCTGGTTAATTTTACCCCCAGTTCAGTTTTATGATTTTGTGTGCTTGTTACCTGACTACTTTTCCTGCTTGCTGTTTATGTACCTTGTTGGCCGATACGCATTTCACCTCTGCTTGTTTTCTGATTCTTTCCTGGCCGTCCCATTCTGTTCCTGTTCCTCAATTAATGTTTTGACCCTGCCTGACTACTATTCTCTGGAATAGCGGTGTGACTCACATTTCCCATACATTTCAAAGTAAAACTTTGACCGCCTGATGGCATTGAGCTCTGCTGCCAGCATAGTAAGGAGGTGTGTGGTAGTCCTTGTGCGCAGTTGCAAGGAAGGGTGGCCTGACCACACAGGGTTTGCGCCAAGGTAGAGGACCCACACGAGGTTGAAGAGGCAGAAGCAGTGTATTAACTTCTACATACAGAACAAGGATTGAAACAACTCGTGGGGACGGCAAGACTTGTACAGCAGACCCTTCTCCATCTCTCACCATAGTTTGCCAGTGCCCAGTCAGTGACATGTAATGACCCTGTCTATGCTTACTGGTCCAAGTATCTGTGTTGAAATGCACCCTGTCGCACACAGATTTTCTCAAGGAAGTGGTGATGTTGTGTGCGACATGCTGGTGTAGCGCGGGCATGCTTTTCTTGGAGAAGCAGTGGTGATTGGGCATCTGGTACTGGGGCACAGCGACAGACATAAGGTCTGTAAAATCCTGTGTGTCCACTACGCGTAAAGGCAGCATTTCGGTAGCCAACAGCTTACAGAGGGATAGAGTCAACCACTTAGCGTTGTCATGGGTCGCAGTAAGTGGCCTTTTATTTGACCACATCTGAGGGACAGAGATCTGGCTGCTGTCTGTAGACGGTGTTGAGTAGGGTGTCCCTGGAAAAATGCAGGTTTGTGAGAAAAGTGCAGGCGGAGACATGATGTTGCCTTCATCTTGCCTTCAGATCTGTTCATCTTGTATCATTTTTAAAAAACACAGCAAGCAAGGGTTACTCCAAGCGGAGTCTACCTTTTTTCCCCAAATTGGGCACACAGACACCCCATCAGTGGCAGGACTTGTGCCCTAGTTGCAAACAGGATGTTTTGATTTGCATCAAGCACATTCCAAATCCACAAGCATTTACTCTCCCCAGGATGACACAGGGGTAGTAAATTCCTTCTGGATCCATGACTTGTTCATTTTGATGAACGTCAGTCTGTCCACATTGTCACTGGACAGACGCGTGCGCTTATCTGTCAGCACACACCCAGCAGCACTGAAGACACGTTCAGAGACAACGCTGGCAGCTGGACACGACAAAATCTTCAAGGCGTAACTGGAGAGCTCTTGACATTTTTCTAGATTTGAAGCACAAAAGGAGCAAGGCTCCATTTGCAAAGTCATTGCATCGATGTTCATTTGGAGATACTCCTGTATCATCCTCTCCATCCGTTGACTATGTGACACACTTGATGTCTCTGGTGGCCTTGCAAAGGAGGGTCTAAAAAAATTATGAAAAGATTCCATAAAATTGCTGTTACCAGCACCAGATACGGTCCTACTGGTACGGGTAGACTGTTGAAGATGACGAGGCCGTCCCATGTTTGTCAAGTTACAACTGGGAGAATCACTCCCTTCACCTGCACGGTTGTTTGGTGGAAAAGCCGAGCTAAGATCGAGTAACAGCTTCTGCTGATACTCCTGCATACGTGCGTCCCTTTCTATGGGTGGAATTATGTCACAAAATTTGGACTTGTCCCGGGGATCTAATAGTGTGGCAAGCCAGTAGTCATCATCACTTCTAATTTTGACAATACGAGGGTCATGTTGGAGGTAGTGCAACAAGAAGGCACTCATGTGTCTTGCGCAGCCATGCGGACCAAGTCCAAGTGTGTTTGTGGCATAGAGGTGCTAACCGTTCTTTCTTCCTCTGTCATCTCCCCCCAACCTCTTTCAACTTAAATTTGACCAAGGTCCCCCTCATCTGCTGAGTCTTCCATGTCCATGGACAGTTCGTCCTCCATATCTTCATGTCCTCCTGCACCTTCCTCAACATCTCGCCTGCTACCATGCGCCCTTGTTGATCCCTGTCCCCCATGGTCCCATGCCTGCCGCGTTGGTGATGATGAACGTCTGGACCTTGGTGATGTTGTTGTGTCTTGCGCATATGAATCCTCCTGTAGTTCCTCCCCTTCCTGTTGTCCCACCCCCTGACTCCGAATAGTGTTTAGCGTGTGCTCCAGCATGTAAATGACTGTAATCGTCATGCTGATAATGGCATTGTCAGCGCTAAACATATTCGTCGCCATGTCGAAACTGTGCAGAAGGGTGCATAGGTCCTTGATCTGAGATCACTCCATCAGGGTGATCTGCCCCACCTCTGCATCTCGTTGGCCCAGGCTATACGTCATGACGTATTGCACCAGGGCTCTGCGGTGCTGCCACAGTCGCTGTAACATGTGGAGAGTTGAATTCCAGCGTGTCGCCACATCGCATTTCAGGCGATGAACCGGCAGGCCGAAAGACTTCTGGAGCGATGCAAGTCGCTCAGCTGCGGCGGTTGAACGGCGGAAGTGAGCACTGCAGACAGTTTCCGTGCCCTGGTCAGAAGGCCATCTAGGCCGGGATAGTGTGTTAAAAATTGCTGGACAACAAGGTTCAACACGTGAGCCATACAAGGCACGTGTGTCACCTTGCCCAGGCGAAGGGCCGCACCCAGGTTTGCAGCATTGTCGCACACGGCCTTACCAGGCTGCAGGTTGAGTGGAGACAACCATTTATTAAACTCGGACCGCAGAGCTGACCACAACTCCTCAGCTGTGTGACTCTTATTCCCAAGACATGTCAAGCTAAAGACCGCCTGATGCCGTTGCGCTCTGCTGCCAGCATAGTAATGAGGGGTGCGTCATTCCTTCTGCGCAGTGAGAACGCTGGTGGCCTGACCAGGCAGGCTTGGGGCGGAGGTGGAGGACCCAGATGAGGTGGAGGATGCAGAAGCAGTGGCGGAACTTGGACAGACAGAGGATTGACACACAAGTCGTGGGGACGGCAAGACTTGTGCAGCAGACCCTTCACCATCTATCACCATAGTTACCCAGTGCCCAGTCAGCGACATGTAACGTCCCTGTCCATGCTTACTGGTCCAAGTATCGGTGGTGAAATTCACCCGTTCACACACAGAGTTTTTCAAGGAAGCGGTGATATTGTGTGCGACATGCTGGTGTAGCGCGGGCACACCTTTCTTAGAGAAGTAGTGGCGACTAGGCATCTGGTACTGGGGCACAGCGACAGATATAAGGTCTCTAAAATCCTGTGTGTCCACTAGGCGGAAAGGCAGCATTTCTGTAGCCAACAGCTTACAGAGGGATAGAGTCAACCTCTTCGCTTTGTCATGGGTCGAAGGAAGTGGCCTTTTATTTGACCACATCTGAGGGACAGAGATCTGGCTGCTGTGTGTAGACGGTGTTGAGTAGGGTGTCCCTGGAAAAATGCAGCTTTGGGAGGAAAGTGCAGGCGGAGACATGATGTTGCCTTCATCCAAAGTTGGTGCTATCGATGTCTGAGAGAGCTGTACACACTCACTTGTTTCCCCTTCCAAACCAACTGACGACCTACCAAGCAAACTGCCTGTTGCGGTTACAGTGGTGGAAGTTGTGGGTGGAAATACAGGTGTGACAGCTGTCCCCACAGTCCTAGAAGATGACGAGCGCGCGGATGCCCTGGAAGGGGCAGGCGGTGGATGGTTGGCTCCACTAGGCCGCATTGCAGCACGGTGAGCTTCCCACCAGGCCATATGATATTTATTCATGTGACGATTCATGGAAGAAGTTGTCAAACTGCTGAGGTTTTGACCTCTACTAAGATAACCATGCCAAATGTTACAGATCACATAATTTGGCCGATCTTTTTTTATGTCAAAAAAGGACCAGGCTAGGCAAGGCTTAGAGGCCATGCGACCTGTTGATCCACCCCGAATAATGCTCAGAGGCAGAGTGGTGGCTGAGGATGCAGTTGTAGACGTGCTACCAGTGCTCCGACTGTGTCCAGGAAGGCGCCAGGTTACTTCGACGTCGGTTGCATCCTCCTCCACCGCCTCTATTGACCTCCTCGAGTGTCTGACTGTGGGTTGACAGTAGGTGGGATCTAGAACTTCATCATCAATTGTTGTGTTTGCACTCCCCTCCCCCTCAGACCGAGTTTCTTCTTGCCCTGACCGAATATTTAAGTTGTCATCCCAATCGGGTATCTGCGTCTCATCTTCATCAGTATGTTCCTCATTGCCTATAACCACAGTTGTTGGAAAGGCAGCATTTTGGTAGCCAACAGTTTGCATTTTATGAAAGTCAACCTCCAAGCCATGTCATGCCCTTCTAAAAGCATGTATAACACAGCGAGGGGACTCCAACCACAGTCTCCCTCGTTGCCACTCTCTGGGCCACACACACCCCACTTGACTGGCATCGGTTGAGCCCCCTTTTGAAAAAGAAAAAGATGCTTTGCATGAAGCACTCTCAAAAATACGCGTGCCTTTCCCGTCCCCTGGCTGACCCCGGGGAAGAAAAGTCCTCTGAGAGCCATGACTTGTTCATCTTGGTTCTTTTAGAAACACAGCGAGGGGACTCCAACCACAGTCTCCCTCGTTGCCACTCACTGGGCCACACACACCCCACTTGACTGGCATCGGTTGAGCCCCCTTTTGAAAAAGAAAAAGATGCTTTGCATGAAGCACTCTCAAAAATACGCGTGCCTTTCCCGTCCCCTGGCTGACCCCGGGGAAGAAAAGTCCTCTGAGAGCCATGACTTGTTCATCTTGGTTCTTTTAGAAACACAGCGAGGGGACTCCAACCACAGTCTCCCTCGTTGCCACTCACTGGGCCACACACACCCCACTTGACTGGCATCGGTTGAGCCCCCTTTTGAAAAAGAAAAAGATGCTTTGCATGAAGCACTCTCAAAAGTACGCGTGCCTTTCCCGTCCCCTGGCTGATTCCGGGGAAGAAAAGTCCTCTGAGAGCCATGACTTGTTCATCTTGGTTCTTTTAGAAACACAGCGAGGGGACTCCAACCACAGTCTCCCTCGTTGCCACTCACTGGGCCACACACACCCCACTTGACTGGCATCGGTTGAGCCCCCTTTTGAAAAAGAAAAAGATGCTTTGCATGAAGCACTCTCAAAAATACGCGTGCCTTTCCCGTCCCCTGGCTGACCCCGGGGAAGAAAAGTCCTCTGAGAGCCATGACTTGTTCATCTTGGTTCTTTTAGAAACACAGCGAGGGGACTCCAACCACAGTCTCCCTCGTTGCCACTCACTGGGCCACACACACCCCACTTGACTGGCATCGGTTGAGCCCCCTTTTGAAAAAGAAAAAGATGCTTTGCATGAAGCACTCTCAAAAATACGCGTGCCTTTCCCGTCCCCTGGCTGACCCCGGGGAAGAAAAGTCCTCTGAGAGCCATGACTTGTTCATCTTGGTTCTTTTAGAAACACAGCGAGGGGACTCCAACCACAGTCTCCCTCGTTGCCACTCACTGGGCCACACACACCCCACTTGACTGGCATCGGTTGAGCCCCCTTTTGAAAAAGAAAAAGATGCTTTGCATGAAGCACTCTCAAAAATACGCGTGCCTTTCCCGTCCCCTGGCTGACCCCGGGGAAGAAAAGTCCTCTGAGAGCCATGACTTGTTCATCTTGGTTCTTTTAGAAACACAGCGAGGGGACTCCAACCACAGTCTCCCTCGTTGCCACTCACTGGGCCACACACACCCCACTTGACTGGCATCGGTTGAGCCCCCTTTTGAAAAAGAAAAAGATGCTTTGCATGAAGCACTCTCAAAAATACGCGTGCCTTTCCCGTCCCCTGGCTGACCCCGGGGAAGAAAAGTCCTCTGAGAGCCATGACTTGTTCATCTTGGTTCTTTTAGAAACACAGCGAGGGGACTCCAACCACAGTCTCCCTCGTTGCCACTCACTGGGCCACACACACCCCACTTGACTGGCATCGGTTGAGCCCCCTTTTGAAAAAGAAAAAGATGCTTTGCATGAAGCACTCTCAAAAATACGCGTGCCTTTCCCGTCCCCTGGCTGACCCCGGGGAAGAAAAGTCCTCCGAGAGCCATGACTTGTTCATCTTGGTTCTTTTAGAAACACAGCGAGGGGACTCCAACCACAGTCTCCCTCGTTGCCACTCACTGGGCCACACACACCCCACTTGACTGGCATCGGTTGAGCCCCCTTTTGAAAAAGAAAAAGATGCTTTGCATGAAGCACTCTCAAAAATACGCGTGCCTTTCCCGTCCCCTGGCTGACCCCGGGGAAGAAAAGTCCTCTGAGAGCCATGACTTGTTCATCTTGGTTCTTTTAGAAACACAGCGAGGGGACTCCAACCACAGTCTCCCTCGTTGCCACTCACTGGGCCACACACACCCCACTTGACTGGCATCGGTTGAGCCCCCTTTTGAAAAAGAAAAAGATGCTTTGCATGAAGCACTCTCAAAAATACGCGTGCCTTTCCCGTCCCCTGGCTGACCCCGGGGAAGAAAAGTCCTCTGAGAGCCATGACTTGTTCATCTTGGTTCTTTTAGAAACACAGCGAGGGGACTCCAACCACAGTCTCCCTCGTTGCCACTCACTGGGCCACACACACCCCACTTGACTGGCATCGGTTGAGCCCCCTTTTGAAAAAGAAAAAGATGGTTTGCATGAAGCACTCTCAAAAATACGCGTGCCTTTCCCGTCCCCTGGCTGACCCCGGGGAAGAAAAGTCCTCTGAGAGCCATGACTTGTTCATCTTGGTTCTTTTAGAAACACAGCGAGGGGACTCCAACCACAGTCTCCCTCGTTGCCACTCACTGGGCCACACACACCCCACTTGACTGGCATCGGTTGAGCCCCCTTTTGAAAAAGAAAAAGATGCTTTGCATGAAGCACTCTCAAAAATACGCGTGCCTTTCCCGTCCCCTGGCTGACCCCGGGGAAGAAAAGTCCTCTGAGAGCCATGACTTGTTCATCTTGGTTCTTTTAGAAACACAGCGAGGGGACTCCAACCACAGTCTCCCTCGTTGCCACTCACTGGGCCACACACACCCCACTTGACTGGCATCGGTTGAGCCACCTTTTGAAAAAGAAAAAGATGCTTTGCATGAAGCACTCTCAAAAATACGCGTGCCTTTCCCGTCCCCTGGCTGACCCCGGGGAAGAAAAGTCCTCTGAGAGCCATGACTTGTTCATCTTGGTTCTTTTAGAAACACAGCGAGGGGACTCCAACCACAGTCTCCCTCGTTGCCACTCACTGGGCCACACACACCCCACTTGACTGGCATCGGTTGAGCCCCCTTTTGAAAAAGAAAAAGATGCTTTGCATGAAGCACTCTCAAAAATACGCGTGCCTTTCCCGTCCCCTGGCTGACCCCGGGGAAGAAAAGTCCTCTGAGAGCCATGACTTGTTCATCTTGGTTCTTTTAGAAACACAGCGAGGGGACTCCAACCACAGTCTCCCTCGTTGCCACTCACTGGGCCACACACACCCCACTTGACTGGCATCGGTTGAGCCCCCTTTTGAAAAAGAAAAAGATGCTTTGCATGAAGCACTCTCAAAAATACGCGTGCCTTTCCCGTCCCCTGGCTGACCCCGGGGAAGAAAAGTCCTCTGAGAGCCATGACTTGTTCATCTTGGTTCTTTTAGAAACACAGCGAGGGGACTCCAACCACAGTCTCCCTCGTTGCCACTCACTGGGCCACACACACCCCACTTGACTGGCATCGGTTGAGCCCCCTTTTGAAAAAGAAAAAGATGCTTTGCATGAAGCACTCTCAAAAATACGCGTGCCTTTCCCGTCCCCTGGCTGACCCCGGGGAAGAAAAGTCCTCTGAGAGCCATGACTTGTTCATCTTGGTTCTTTTAGAAACACAGCGAGGGGACTCCAACCACAGTCTCCCTCGTTGCCACTCACTGGGCCACACACACCCCACTTGACTGGCATCGGTTGAGCCCCCTTTTGAAAAAGAAAAAGATGCTTTGCATGAAGCACTCTCAAAAATACGCGTGCCTTTCCCGTCCCCTGGCTGACCCCGGGGAAGAAAAGTCCTCTGAGAGCCATGACTTGTTCATCTTGGTTCTTTTAGAAACACAGCGAGGGGACTCCAACCACAGTCTCCCTCGTTGCCACTCACTGGGCCACACACACCCCACTTGACTGGCATCGGTTGAGCCCCCTTTTGAAAAAGAAAAAGATGCTTTGCATGAAGCACTCTCAAAAATACGCGTGCCTTTCCCGTCCCCTGGCTGACCCCGGGAAAGAAAAGTCCTCTGAGAGCCATGACTTGTTCATCTTGGTTCTTTTAGAAACACAGCGAGGGGACTCCAACCACAGTCTCCCTCGTTGCCACTCACTGGGCCACACACACCCCACTTGACTGGCATCGGTTGAGCCCCCTTTTGAAAAAGAAAAAGATGCTTTGCATGAAGCACTCTCAAAAATACGCGTGCCTTTCCCGTCCCCTGGCTGACCCCGGGGAAGAAAAGTCCTCTGAGAGCCATGACTTGTTCATCTTGGTTCTTTTAGAAACACAGCGAGGGGACTCCAACCACAGTCTCCCTCGTTGCCACTCACTGGGCCACACACACCCCACTTGACTGGCATCGGTTGAGCCCCCTTTTGAAAAAGAAAAAGATGCTTTGCATGAAGCACTCTCAAAAATACGCGTGCCTTTCCCGTCCCCTGGCTGACCCCGGGGAAGAAAAGTCCTCTGAGAGCCATGACTTGTTCATCTTGGTTCTTTTAGAAACACAGCGAGGGGACTCCAACCACAGTCTCCCTCGTTGCCACTCACTGGGCCACACACACCCCACTTGACTGGCATCGGTTGAGCCCCCTTTTGAAAAAGAAAAAGATGCTTTGCATGAAGCACTCTCAAAAATACGCGTGCCTTTCCCGTCCCCTGGCTGACCCAGGGGAAGAAAAGTCCTCTGAGAGCCATGTCCACATTGTCAGTGGACAGACACGTGTGCTTATCTGCCAGCAGACCCACAGCAGCACTGAAGACAGGTTCCGAGAGAACGCTGGCTGCAGGACACGACAAGATCCCCAAGACGTACGTGGCGAGCTCAGGCAATTTATCAAGATTGGAAGCCAAGAATGAGCAGGGCTCAAGTTGCACAATAATGGAATCGATGTTTCCTTGCATATACTCATATATCTGTGTGTCCTCCTCTTTTTCCTTGTCAAGCTCTTTTGTTTTCGCATGAGTATATGTCCTTGTCACTTTCCCATGTGTTGTGAGTTGTTTGTGATCTTTTGGACACCTTTGAGGGTGTTTTCTAGGTGTTTTTCTGTGTTTGTGATTGCCTGCCATTGTTTCCTATGCAGTTCGAGTTCGGTTCGTCGAACGTTCGACGAACCGAACTCGAACGGGAGGTCCGTTCGGCGAACCAACCTCGAGCCGAACCGCGACCGGTTCGCTCATCTCTACTTAGGACATACTGGGCTTGGCATGGAAAACAATGGAAACCATGTACCTCTTCCAAGTTGATCCGTTTTTGACCTTCGCAACCTAAGACGGAGCCCGTCACCGCATGCTATCACGTCATCACTCCTTAGACCCCCAACCGTACGCAGCATCTTCGGAATCATTTCGGAAACCCGTAGCGCGCCAAAAAATGCGAGATCAAATGCTGCTGAAAACAAGGTGGACTCATATACCGAATAACAAGCTGTGGCAGCACCCTTAATCAGTTCTTCCAGCAAAATAAATGAAATAGGTCTCCTAAAAACTGCCGGCTTGTCTCTCCTACTCCAGCCTTTTATTACCTGAGACACCAAAAAGGCTTTAGTTACATCCGGCCAATTCCGTAATTTAAAATGAAAAGCCAGGCCAGACAAATAATTCTGGGCCACAGCCCCAGATGCTTGCCTGTTGTAAAGATATGTTAGGAATTGAAGCGTATGATCCAGTAACAGCTGACTTGAGGGCATACCCGTTGTCACACCCCCAGAATTACTCCATTCCCCCCATGTTTTACCATATGAACGCCAGGTAGATGGAGCCACAGAAGCCTGGACCATAGATGTTAGTTCTCGGGGACACTCCAAAGCCATGCAGGGCAGACCCTGCCTTGCTCCTGAGCCGCTGGATGGAGCTCTCGGAATCTCTGAAATTGGAAACGTGACAGCGCATCAGCCATATTATTACTATATCTAGGTACAAATTTTGCTCGAAACCATGAATTTAAACTTAAATATTTTAGAACCATAAACCTAATTAACTTAATGACCGGGGGAGAAGAGGCCGATAAGTGATTTATAGCGTGCACAACGCTGGCATTATCACACCAGAAGAAAATACAACGGTTTTTAAGAGAATCACCCCAAAGTTCAGTAGCAACCACTATGGGAAATAGCTCAAGCAATGTTAAGTTATTGGTTCAATCACGCTGCTCCCAATTGAGAGGCCATGACTCCGCACACCATTGGGAGCCAAAAATAACCCCAAATCCAAATGCCCCCGCCACATCTGAAAAAAGCTCCACCTCATCATTAGACTTAGCATCTTCTTGGAAACAAGTACGACCATTGTAGCTTACCAAAAAGGCTTGCCATATCTCAAGGTCTTCCTTCAAAGAGACCATTAATCTGATTCTATGGTGAGGCTGTCTTACGCCACAAGTAGCCAAGGAAAGCCGTCTAGAAAAAATTCTGCCCATAGGCATGACTTTACATGCAAAATTCAAGGATCCCAATAAAGACTGCATTTGAACCAGGGTTACCTTACCAACTGAAAGGAAGCCCGTAATGAGCTCGAGCAATGCTGACATTTTATCTGAAGGTAGCCTAAATTCCATTGCCTTGGAATCTATCACAATACCAAGAAACGCCAGTTCAGTAACGGGGCCTATAGTCTTCTCCTGAGACAAAGGGACTCCGAATAAACTCATAAGTTGTTTAAATTGTTCCAACACTTCTAAGCACAACGATGAGTCCCCCGGGCTGACAAATAAAAAATCATCAAGATAATGAGTGATTGAAGAAAACCCCGTCTTATTCCGTACCACCCATTCCAAAAATGTGCTAAATATTTCAAAATATTGGCACGAAATCGCACAACCCATAGGTAAACAAGTATCAAAATAAAACTGGCCCTCAAATGTAGCTCCAAGAAGGTGATGACAGTCAGGATGTATCGGGAGTAAATGAAAAGCTGATTCGATATCAGATTTTGCTAAAAAAGCCCCATGCCCTGCTGCCCTGACTAAATCCACCGCTTTGTCAAAAGACACATGTTTCACTGAAGAGTCCTCTTCCGGTATACCATCATTCACTGAGGATCCCTCCGGGTATGACAAATGATGAATTAACCGAAATTGACCTGGTTCTTTTTTTGGGACCACACCCAGCGGAGATACTCTCAGATTCCGAAAGGGTCTCACTTTAAACAGACCTCGGAAACGGCCAAGAGCAACTTCCTTATTCAACTTTTCCCGGATCACTTCTGGATGCTCTGCAGCAGACTTCAGGTTAGGGGCGGAAGACGGGAACTTAGAATAAATAAAAGAAATAAAGAAACCAAAAGAAAAACCAAACCTAAGCTGTGCAGCAGCCTGCTTATTGGGGTATTTGTTTAACCATTGGTCCATCATGACCACGCTCACCGGTGTCACGTTGTTCATTATGGGCGCCTTGTTTAGTCGCTCTTGGCTTTTGACCCGATCTAGGGCACTTAGCTGCTGCGTGTGCAGCTCCGCATGAGGAGCATTCATGCTTGAATTTACACAGGGCATAAAACTTGCAAAACCCCTCATTGAAGGCCCAGCATGTTCCAGGTCGACGGACGGCCACCGCACCTGGGGTATGATTCCCGTGTCCGGCGGCCGTCCCATGAAAGGGCTGTGCAACTTTCTGTACCATCATCAATCTAAGCCATGAATCCGTAGCTTTGACACCCCAACCCAGATGTGGTTGAATATCCAGGCGTCGACGAAAATCCTCGTCATATTTCCACCAAGCCGACCCACCATGCGACTTATAAGAGTTATAAATGATATCAATATAAATAAACAGTTCCGAGCATCTTTCAGGATGGCGTTGACCCATAACACACCCTAAAACTGCAAAAGCCTGCAGCCAATTATTTATCGTTTTTGCTACTTTTGGTTTACGTTCATAGGTCTTGTCACCGAAGCGCCTTTCCTTATCTGCTGCAAATTGGTCCGTGGTTATCAGGGACCAAATATCAACGTATTTGTTAGCCCAAATAATCTCTTTCACCTGTTCGTCCAGATGAGAGCCAAACGGCGGAACTCCGCAAAACAGACCCTCCTTGTATAGATCTGGATGTAAGGGAGGAGGGAGTTTTTGTACCGATTCAACATTGGTCACCATTTTAGGGTTACCAAATACCTTGTGACCTGAAGGTACAAGACTCCCAGGCCCATGGGTAGAATCCGCCCCTTTCCACACACCCACATATGGGTACTCACTATGTTGCGATGATAGCAAGACTGTGTCCTGAAGATGATCACTAGCTGTTGGCTGCTGCGCAACCGACCTGATGGATTTCTCTCTCACCGATCTCCGATCCCTGGATACCACAGGGGAGTCCTCTGACGAAGGAGAGCCCCAGCGCAACGACCTAGACCGCTTACTACGTCGCCTGGATCTTGATCTCCTGCTGCGATGGCTACTGCTGCGACGTTCGCCCCGACCTGAGTGCCGGCGTTCATACCGATCACTTAATGATGAGGACGAGGTGTAATCATAGCGGGTACCCGCACCACGAGATGTAACCATGGCCGGGGTCCCTGCATCCGTTTGCCGCATTTGCTGTTCAGTAACACCCCTTGTCAATGCTATTCCCTGTTGAAAATCGCCCCGCGTGGGTAATGGTAAGCTTACCCCTCCCCCCACCGTATAAGACGCTCCCTGAGTACTTAAGTTGCTCTGGGCAATACTGCTTTGATCCAGCATAGGGGGCGCTATCGGGGAAAAAGGCATTGGTATAGCAGAATGGGATGTAGTGGGGGTTAGTGCAGCTGGGATCCCATCAACTTGCTGACTGGCTGCATTCTGAGGTAATTCAAAAACCCTCTCATGCCCAAAACCACTTTCTCTCCCCATCTCTGTCATGGTACCCCAGCTGTCTCTCTGTACTGAGGGATCACCAGCAGACTCCGAAGACCCCTGGCTCGCACTTTGATTATTACTCATAAACGGTCCTAAGAAACCAGATTTAGGAGAGACCAAAGCTAAATTACTCTCCTGAGAAATACTAGCCTTGCTAATATTGCTGTGACCCAGACTAGGAACCCGAAACTCCTGCACCACTGAGTAACTAGTGCCCCCTTCTAATGTGGGCTGGTCCTTAAGATCAGGATACTCCTTCTCGCCTTGCGCAAATGCCCAATGGGGAGAGCGACCCACCTGTGCGCCCTCAGCAATAGCAATTACCTCAGGAGGTCAGGTGGGCGTGGCTACACTCAAAGGACGCTGAGCATGTTTTTTCCCGCTCTTTTTTGCCTGAGAAAATTCACTCAAATGTACTGGAGGGCGGGTATTCCTCTTAGGACGCCGCACTGCAGTGTCTGATGTTTGAGCCTCGGCAGGGTTGGAGCCGCTCACAACTAAAAGCGCTGAAAGCCAGCTGCTTCCTTCCCTGCCGATACGCTCTCTCACCACTTCCTGAAGCGGGTCCATTCTTACCGGCTGCCCTGACTGGTCCGGGTTCATACAGAGAGAGGGAGAGGCTGTGCCGCACAGGCTTTATATACCGAAAGGGGGCGTGACCAGGGGCTGGCAACCCGCATTATCCAGTAACAAACAGGTACACGTATCTTTCTTAAAGGGGACACCTCTTTTGTTACCATAACAGCGGGCCAGCAGTCAGGGGGCAGCAGCTCAAATTTTTGGCTGCAGTGCTCCACAAATTGCAGAAGTTGCAGGCACCAAATGGCATAACTCCCAACTGTTCTGGATCTAGCGGGATTGTCCCGCTGTCCTGGGACATCAGAATTATGCTCCAACTTTCACTCATTATTTGAAATGTGTCTCTGATGTCTTCTGTGTCCGCTTCACTGCTCTGTAGTTCCTCCTTCTCCTCTCCTTACTCTGGGTTTGCAGCATCTCTCTGCTCGAACAGAGATGTGAGATTCCTGGGTCATCTTGAATGCATTGCTCATTTGAGGTCTAGCCACAGATTTTCAATGATTTTTGGAGTAGGTAACTACAAGGGACATTGTAAAACCTTTAGCTTGCACCTTTTGAGGTGATGTATTGTGGATTTTGACATGTGTTTAGGATCATTATACATTGTAGAAGACATCAGCTTTTTTAAACATAGTGTTTTGTTTGCATCAAGAATTTATTGATATTTCTTTGAACCCATTATTCCCTCTATGTGTAAAAATATAAGGGAGGGAAGTCGGGCATTGCAGCCTATATTGCCATGCAGTGGAGCCGTACTCACAGTTCTGGAGCAGTCAGCTGTTTTCTGGACGTCATATGTTCCTGGGCTGGTGATGCCAAACTGTGTGGTGCTCAGCGAGCAGTCATTGGATTTCTGGCCCTCTATGTGTAAAATGTTCCCTATGCCATTGCCTACAACACAACCTCAAACCATGATTGATCCACCCCCATGCTTAATGGGTGGCAATATGTTCTTTTCTTGAAATGCTGTGCCCTTTTCTCTCCACGCATACCATTGAACATTGTGGCCAAAGAGTTATTTTTTTAACCTTATTGGTCTATTGGACTTGATTCCAAAATTCATCAGGCTTGTTTAGATGTTTTTTTTGCATACTTCTGATGCTGAATTTTATGGTGAAGATGCAAGGGTCATCATGACTTTGGGATAGCGAGAAACAGGGCTAATAAGCTGTTCCTGAAGATAGGGGAACATCTGTCATCCCTAATCTCAGTGATACTACTAATGGTGGGGATAACTGAGTCTCCTTCCTAGTCCTACTACTAACCAATCCTAATCTCATTTACCCTCCTTCCACCCCCAGGGAGGGATGGGACAGAAGTGTGTAGAAACCGACAGGTAAACACAGACAAGGAAAAACAAAAAATATGTCACACAGCACTCAAAGTTAAAGACAATAAGAGATTCGGGAGGAAAAACAAGAGAGGTAAGGAAGTACAAAACAACAGGGATAAACACAACTGCTCCAAGCAATAAGCACAACTTAAGCAGAACTTTCATGAGAGAGTCTGGCAGTCGGACGCCACACCTCACAGACAAACATAGAACAAATTATAGCTGGCAGGGGTAGAAAAATTTCACCAGCATAAATAGGAGGGGAGCAGATATGATAGATCTCCCCACAACATGTTATTCAAGGAGCAAGTAGACTTGCAGAGATTAAGGGGTACTTTGCACGTTGCGACATGGCTACTGCGATGTCGTCGGGGTCAAGTCAAAAGTGATGCACATCCGGCACCAGTAATGACATTGCAATGTGTAAAGCCTAGATATTGTCCATCGTGGCTCTTACTTATGGCAATTATATCCTACATTGGGACTTTAGGGGGATTTTTTTGTGTCATTTTAAATGTTTTTAACCTTGTTTGTTGTGATTGGCACTTAATAAAGTTTCATATTTTAATTTATATCTAATTCCTGGTGTGCACATGAGGCTGATACCCAAGTATTCTCCTCAGAGCCATAACCTCGCCAATGAACCAAGCACTTAAAAGATCAGCGAAAAAATGAAAATCATCGATTTTGGATACCTGAGATTCTAATGATCCATCTACTAAGACTGAAGAGCAAAGTAAGGGAAAAGGTGTTCCCGAACCAACAAATTTCTTTAACAGAGATCTATGGAAAACTTTATCAATCTTGTAAGATGCCAGTAATGCCAGGTGGAAAACAACCATATTAATTACTGCTGGGATTTTGTACAGACCAATAAACTGAAGTCCTAACTTCAGTGAAGGTATCTTAATCTTAATTAGTGATGAGCGAGTACTAAAAAGCTTGGGTGCTCGAGGCTCAGGCCGAGCATCCCAAGATACTCGTGTACTCGGCCCGAGCACCGAGCCCAATGCTATCCTATGGGAGACCCGAGTATTTTTGTGAAATGACCCCCGGCAGCATGTAGAAACCCTAAAAATGTCACAAAAGTCTCAGAAGAGTGCTCAAATGACATGGCAACAGCATGGGGAAGACCCCTTGAAGCATTTATCACTCAAAAGTCACAGCTGTGAACAATTTTGTCCGCGTTTTACGCCATTTTTACGGACTCACCAGAAAACCTTCAAAAATGACACCAAAATGAATTTTCATGGCGGAAATGTTAAGGGCACATACCCAATAGTGAGATAGAGCTGGTGTATGTTACTTTTTAAGATTACATGAAAGATTTTACGTGAAACATTGTGTGGCACTCCGATGTCCCTGAGAAGAGACGTACATGAAGGCCTCTTGAGTCTAATGTGCCCATTTTGAGGAAGTGAGTCTTTGTAGTATTTTCCTTTACCAGGGCAGTCCAAAATTGTGAGGTTCACCAATGCCCCTGCATACAGACGTGCATGAGGGCCTGTAAGCCTGAAGTGCCCATTGTAAGGAAGTGGGTCTATTGTAGTATAGCCCTTTGGCAGGGCAGCCAAAAATTGGGAGGCTCCACGTTGTCCCTGGATAGAGACGTGCATGAGGGCCTCAAAACATTAAGTGTCCATTGTCAGGAAGTGGGTGTATTATTGTATAGCCCTTAAGCCAGCTTTACACCTTACAATTAGGTATGCGATCTCGTATGCGATGTGACACGCCCAGGTCGCATATGCGATTGAATGAGATTGCACGTAGGTCGTTCATTTGCTGTCACACGTGCGTTAGTAGCCTATGTTAAATTGATCAATTTTGTGTGCGATCCTTTAGATCATGTGTTCTGTGACGTATGCATCGGGCACCCTTTTTTTTTTTATTTATTGACTTACCAAGCGTGTGTAATGTGTAGGGATGCGTTTTTACTATGTCATCTGCCATTCAGCTCTGCTACATGGCCGCTAACAGCAGACACAGACAGCCATGTAGCAGCGGTGAATGGCAGATGACAGCAGACACAGACAGAGCCGCACTGTCAGAATGAACTCGGGTGAACTTCACCCGACTTCATTGTCATGCTGCGGCTCTGTCTGTGTCGCGCCCTGATTAGCGGTCACCAGTGAAGGACTCACCGGTGACCGCTAAACTCCTGAGTAACTGAATTGAGCAGCCCTCTCTCATACTCACCGATCCCCGATCCCCGGCGCTGCACGGCATTCACACTGCTCCGGCGGCTTTTACTGTTTTGAAAAAGCCGGCCGCCCATTAAACAATCTCGTATTCCCTGCTTACCCCGCCCACCGGCGCCTATGATTGGTTACAGTGAGACACGCCCCCCACGCTGAGTGACAGGTGTCACACTGCACCCAATCACAGCAGCCGGTGGGCGTGTCTATACTGTGTAGTGAAATAAATAAATAAATAATTAAAAAAAACGGCGTGCGGTCCCCCCCAATTTTAAAACCAGCCAGATAAAGCCATACGGCTGAAGGCTGGTATTCTCAGGATGGGGAGCTCCACGTTATGGGGAGCCCCCCAGCCTAACAATATCAGCCAACAGCCGCCCAGAATTGCCGCATACATTATATGCGACAGTTCTGGGACAGTACCCGGCTCTTCCCGATTTACCCTGGTGCGTTGGCAAATCGGGGTAATAAGGAGTTATTGGCAGCCCATAGCTGCCAATAAGTCCTAGATTAATCATGTCAGGCGTCTATGAGACACCTTCCATGATTAATCTGTAAATTACAGTAAATAAACACACACACGGCCGAAAAAATCCTTTATTAGAAATAAAAAACACAAACATATACCCTGGTTCACCACTTTAATCAGCCCCAAAAAGCCCTCCATGTCTGGCGTAATCCAGGATGCTCCAGCGTCGCTTCCAGCGCTGCTGCATGGAGGTGACCGGAGCTGCAGAAGACACCGCTGCTCCGGTCACCTCCACGCAGGTAATGAAGACAGCCGCGCGATCAGCTGAGCTGTCACTGAGGTTACCCGCTGTCACTGGATCCAGCGGTGGATGCAGCGGTGGCCGCGGGTAACCTCAGTAACAGCTCAGCTGATCGCGCTACTCACCTCCGCTCCGGTCAGCTCCAGTCAGCAACTGAGCTATGGCTGTTGGGGCCGCCAGAGTTCACCTAAAGCCTATGCCAGCTAGGGAGCTGAGGCCGGACGCTAACGCCCCCTATTGGGGAATGACATCAACAGAAATTACATATGGAAGTAACAACCCGAGAACGGCGTCGACGGGAACTTGCCGCCCGCAACCAAGAGGAGAATGAGCAGGTGAGGAGCGCTATTTCCTGAGTCTGAGGGCCATGGTGCCGTGGTCTGGTGGATCGTTTTGACCCCGTGCAAGGATGTGGGTTCGTTCGGGAGGCAGGCCTCACAGCTTGGGTGTTTGTATCCCGACGGGATGTGGCACCACATCTCCCCAGGGGACACCCCGAGCAAAACCTAGAGTCAGGAGATATGGTCACCTACACCCGGCATTGCGGAGAACGGAACTGGTATGTCCTAGAGATGACCAAGCACGTAATGCTGGAGGAAGAGTTTGTGCCGGCGTCTGTGGTGCGTAGCCGAAAGGAAGCATGGCTACGGGACCTGGTAGTGTAATGTGTAATGCTATTACTGAACTGTTAGGTGTCTGTGTTTCGTTTGTTATTTTCCTAAGTTTGTTATTTTTCATAAAGAAAATCTTAGAAGATAAGTGCATAATCAACAAGGTTTGAATGAACAGAAGAGGTTACCTGATGAGAAGATTTTTATAGTGTGTACACCCGGTACATGGACTTCGTTACATATACGTATTATAGTAAATATGGACCATGGTCATAGGACTGGTTGCAAAACAAGAATGCCACGGAAACACCATCACATGTTTCTCAACGCTGGCAGGAAACTAGCCAGGTCTTTCACCGGGAAGGAACAACCACGGGAAGGGCAGCCTCCAGTCAAGGAGACCGCCTATGCCAAACATGGTATCCATCCACAGACAGCTTTTTCGGGGTATTTGCCCCTCATCAGTGTGGAGTAGGAAAGAAAGACCTGGCTAGTTTCCTGCCAGCGTTGAGAAACATGTGATGGTGTCTCCGGGACATTCTTGTTTTGCATATTTTCCCAGGGAGCCTTGTTCTAGTGTCACTGCGTTGATAAACACATGATGGTGTTTCTGCGGTGTTCGATGTTGATCTCCCCGAGGTCAACCATCCTTACCTATGTAGTCTTCTACTAGGCATTGCTCCCACTAGAACAACTCAGAACTAGTCTCCCCAATCAGGAAACACACCAGTGGTTCATGTTAAAAAATTTAAATTTTATTACATTCAATTAAAAGAACATTAAAAAACAGAGATATCCTGCAAGGAACCGATTTATACTCAGATGTCACTGTTATTAATTAGCCTGGAAGCTAAATTAAAGTACCCAAAGCAACATATCCTACTATAGCTATTCTGGACAAAAATACTTGGACAGGTGCTGCTGGTAAACACCTATACAGACACCATATAAACCAATGCTGATTGTACCATAATGATGTTATTAATTGCTAGTGACTGGGTGTAAACATGCTATACAATGATCAGCAACCAAGGTAACAATAAACAGTGAAATACCTGAAAGTACAATACTAATCCAGGGTCTGAGTGAACGGTCCCTCCACCCCAACGCCGTTTCGCCCTAGCTTCTTCCGGGGGCAATCTTTTAATTGAATGTAATAAAATTTAAATTTTTTAACATGAACCACTGGTGTGTTTCCTGATTGGGGAGACTAGTTCTGAGTTGTTCTAATCTGTATTTAGTAGTGGCATGAAGTATATCAGGTGGTTGTGGATTAAATTGCTCCCACTAGCCAGTTTCCTACTCCACACTGATGAGGGGCAAATACCCCAAAAAGGTTTATGGCGGACCAGATTGTTTTTTTTCCAACAAATTGGTGAAAGAGTGAATGTGTTGGGAAGTGTATTTTCAAATAAAAACAATGTTCTCATCTGTATTTTTTTTATTACCGACAGTAATGTTGGATATCTGATAGATGCCATGATATCACTAACCCCAGGGCTTTATGCCAGCAATATGTGGTATCAACCCCATATATTATCCTATTTGCCACCCTACCAGGGCAATGGGATGAGCGGGAGCGAATCTCCAGAATTGGTACATCTAATGGATGCGCCACTTCTAGGGCGGCTGCGGGCTGCTTTTTTAAGCTTCCCATCCTGATAATACCAGCCCTCACCTGTCAGCTTCACTTTGGCTGGTAATTCAATTTCGGAGGACAACACTCATATTTTTTTTTTTTTTATTTATAAATATTTATAAAAAAATCAGAATTCGGTGACTTTCACCAGCCAAGGTGAAGCTGACAGCTGTGGCTTGCAGGCTGCACCATCTGCTTTACCCTAGCTAGCTATCAAAAATGGAGGTGAGCACACATCTTTTTTTTTAATTATCTATTTCTTGGCTAAATACAAGGTTAAACACCCGTTAGTGCCACATGAAAGTCAGTAAAAGGTACCAGCTTAGAATATGTAGGGGGGTGGGGCATTATATATGTGTTTGACATCTATCTATCTATCTATCTATCTATCTATCCATCCATCCCTCCACCCATCCTAGCTTTTTAGGTTGTGTGCCCACGATTAGGGTTTGCAGCATTTGCAGAGACGAGAGGAGGATTAGAGCTAAAGTCTGCAGTGGCCTGAACCTGAATCGTGAAAAATGGGCAGCTGCGTTCTTCCATGGACAACACTCGAATCTGCACAAGAGGGCTGATACTGCGTCCTAGACACAGTGTCACAAGATCGTGGGCACATAACCTAAAAGTGAGAAATTTGCTCCTGCAGTAACATTTTTGTGAAGTACCTATGGGTTCAAAAAGCTCACTATAGCTCTCAATAAAATCTTTGAGGGGGTCTACTTTCTAAAATGGGGTCACTTGTGGGAGGTTTCCGCTGTATAGGTACTTTAAGGACTCTGCAAATGTGACATGGTGCCTGCAATTTATTTCAGCTTATCCAATATTCAAATGGTGCTCTTTCCATTTCGATCCCTCTCATTTGTCCAAACAGAGGTTTTTGACCACATATTGAGTATCCCTGTGCTCATAAGAAATTGGGTAATAAACTGTGGGGGCCACTTTTTTGTGTTGTATCTTGAAAAAGTGAGAGAGTTTGTGCTAAAGCATCATTTTTGTGGAAAAAAAATGAATATTTTCAATATGATGATCTAAATTTATCAAATTCTGGAAATTACCTGTGGGTTCAAAATGCCCACTATTCCCCTGCATAACAGCCTTGAGAAGTCTAATTTCCAGAATGGGGTCACATGTTGGGGAGCTCCACTCTTTAGGCACCTAAAGGGCTCTCCAAACGTGACATGGTGTCCGCTAATGATTCCAGACATTTTTGCAGTCAAGTGGCTCTCCTTCTCTTTCGAGCCCTGCCATGAGCCCAAATAGTTGATGTCCACCACATTTGAGGTATCAGCGTACTCAGGAGAAATTGCAGAATAAACTGTTTGGTGTATTTTTTCCACATTACCTTTGTGGGAAAAAAGCTATCTGGTTGAAGTAACACTTTGTGGTAAAAAAATATTTTTTTGTTTTTACGGCTCAATGTTATAAAATTCTGTGAAGCACCAGGGGGTTCAAAGTGCTCACCAAACATCTAGATAAATTCCTTGAGGGGTTTAGTTTCCAAAATGGAGCAACTTGGGGGGTTTTGCTGTTTAGTTACCTTTGGGACTGTAGATATGCAACAACCTTTTTCAGCCAAATTTGCTTTCCAAAGTTCAAATATTGTCCAAATAGAACATTCGGACTACATGTGGGGTATCATTGTGCTCATAGGAAAGTATATATAGATATATATTTATATATATATATATATATATAAAAGCGCAGTGCTGGGAACAACTAAGATCCTGCGCAGAACCCTCATACTCCCAGGCCTCTGGTAGAGGACCCGAGAATGAGGAAGGACAAATAACCACCCACAGGGGGTGAGAAGGTAATTTATATATATATATATATATATATATATATATATATATATATATATATATATATATATATATGTATATATATAAAAAATAAATAAAAAATATATATTTTTCATTCCATTGCTTTATTTCCTGTGAGGCACCTGAAGGGTTAATAAACCTCTTGAATGTGATTTTGAGTACCTTGAAGTTTGCAGTTTTGAGAATGGTGTCACTTTAGGATATTTTCTGTCACCTAGGCCCCTCAAAGTCACTTCAAATATGATGTGATCCCTAAAAATGGTTTTGTACATTTTGTTGAAAAAATGGGAAATTGCTATTAAACTTTGAACCCTTTTAACTTTGTAACCCCAATTTTTTTTTTTTTTTAAAAAAAGATTGCACTGATGTAAAGTAGACATGTGGTAAATATAATTTAATAACTTTTTTTGTGTGGCATAACTCTCTGGGTATAAAAATTTGAAAATTGCAAAACTAAAAATTTTGGTCAAATTTTCAATTTTTTTTCACAAATAAAAGCAAAAAATATCATTTTACTACTAACATGAAGTACAACGTCATAAAAAACAACCTCAGAGTCACCGGGATCCATTGAAGCGTTCCCAAGTTATAGCCGCATAAAGTGACAATGGTCAGATTTGTAAAATTTGGCCTGGTCATTAGGGACAAAATTGGCTTCGCCCTTAACGGGTTAAAGATTTCTTATTCTATGACTCATATGTAGCGTTCTCTAGCTTTACATATTTCACCCTTTACAATAACTATTATTATTCAATTTGAAAGCTTTTCCCGTTTTACAGTTTCTATTTTTTTCCTTTTCTCTTTTTTTCTAATCTGACAATATATGTCAGGAATCTTTGATTTAATAACCACACCAGAAACTGCAGTTTCAACATTTTCACTTCACCGGCAAGGCACAATTTTTAGTATTCAGTTCCTAGAATTTTGTTGTTTTTAAAACATTTTTACCTCTGTGGTTTAACCTCATGTTGAATTATTGGAAGTGTATTGTAAAATCTTTGTGCTTTGGTTTCAGACAGAAAACCTTTTTTTACTATTTGCAAGACCGATAAAGCCGATGCAGTATGCACAAGGGCCAAGAAATGTTTATTATAGGGAGATATATAAGAGGAAATATGAGGTAGGCCTCTAA
Source organism: Anomaloglossus baeobatrachus (assembly GCF_048569485.1). Taxonomy (NCBI): domain Eukaryota; kingdom Metazoa; phylum Chordata; class Amphibia; order Anura; family Aromobatidae; genus Anomaloglossus; species Anomaloglossus baeobatrachus. Next base: position 151,337,870 of record NC_134357.1, read on the forward strand.
AAATTATGTAGTAGGGCATCATTCACACCCAGGAAAAATTAACAGAAAAAGTAATATCATAACAGTGTTCATATGGTGGAAGATGAGGATACAAAACAGAAGAAAAAAAGAACTCTATACCTTTGTTTGGGTGGAAAGTGGAGCCTGGTTATACGCCAGAAAAAATAAACATTAAAATTGCCTTTATGCTTTCATCCAGTAGGGTTGAGAAGTCAGGAGTAATCCACACTTTGTTCATTTCGATAAGAGTTAGCCTTTTAGCATTGTCAGTGCCTTCAGCACTAAAGGCTGCTTTACATGGTACGACCGATTGTGCGATTTCACAATCGATCGTACCCGCCCCCGTTCTTTTTTGCATCACGGGCAAATCGCTGCCCGTGGCGCACAAAGTCGGTAACCCCGTCACACATACTTACCTCTCGTGCGACCTTGCTGTGGGTGGCGAACGTCCACTTCCTGGAGTGGGAGGAACGTTCGGCGTCACAGCGACGTCACACGGCCGCCGGCCAAAGAAAGCGGAGGGGCGGAGATGAGCGGGACGTAAACATCCCGCCCACCTCCTTCCTTCACATAGCCGGCGGCGGCCGCGTGACATAGGTGAGCTGCTGTTCATCGTTCCCAGGGTGTCACATGGAGCGACGTGTGCTACCCCGGAAACGATGAACAACTAAATTAAACGATATTATGGAACCTAGCGAGCAGTACACGACTCACGATTTGTGAGCGATACTGCGTCGCTAGGAGGTGTCACACAGGCCGGCATCGCCAGCGATGCCGGATGTGCGTCACAAAAACCGTGACCCCGACGATCCATCGCACGATAGATTGTCTGGTGTAAAGCAGCCTTAAAACCTGTTCAAACAAAACTCTAGAGGCAGGGCAGAGATCTTTTTGTAGCATGAGTTGAGAAGGGTGCACAACCAGTAATTGGTGTTAGCCAAAATGGGTATAATGCAAGGGTCACGGGAAAGAGAGTGGGATATAATATCTACCATGTGTGTGTCATGACCATCTCTGTTACTAGAGACTTGTGAAAGGATCTGGGCCAGAGTCTCTCTTTGCCATCTGAGACTCCTCACATTAAATATATTACCTTTTCTTTGGTGCTGAAAGGGTTAAAGTCAGTTTTGCTTTCCAGCAGCTTCTTACTCCTGGCCTCAGGTGCTTCCAGTTGGTAACAACTTCCTTCCAATGAATCAGGGGTGGGGAACCTTTTTTCTGCCGGGGGCCATTTGGAAATTTCTACCAATCGTCCCGGGGGCCGCACAAAATTATCAATGTTTAATTGATCCTGCTATATTTGGTGAAACAATTAATTAACTGGGGGAATGCACATCATAAGAGGGGCTGGGGGCATGCACACCACAAGAGGGGCTGGGGGAAGAGACACCACATGAGGGGCTGGGGCACAGACACCACAAGAGGGGCTGGGGCACAGACATCACTGGGGGAGGCACAGACATCATGGGGGGGCTGCTCACAGGTCTGGGGTGGCTGCACACAGGATGGGGGGCTGCACACAGGACTGAGGAATAGGCTGCACACAAGACTGGGGGATAGGCTGCACACAGGACTGGGGGATAGGCTGCACACAGGACTGGGGGATAGGCTGCAAACAGGACTGGGGGATGGGCTGCACACAGGACTGGGGGATGTGCTGCACACAGGACTGGGGGATAGGCTGCACACAGGATTCGGGGGGATGGGCTGCACACAGGATTGGGGGATGGGCTGCACACAGGACTGGGGGATAAGTTGCACACAGGACTGGGGGATAAGTTGCACACAGGACTGGGGGGTGCACACAGGACTGAGTGATGGGCTGCACATTGGACTGGGGGGGCTGCACACAGGACATTGGGGGCACACTGTGCTGAGAGTTTCATGCAACTCTGGGGGAGAGGGTTTACAGAACTGGGGTGGGGAGGCACAAAGCACTGGGCAGGGCACATAGTAGCAGAGGGCCGGCGCTGGACTCACAGCAGCATCACACTCAAAGCACCGGAGTGCAGGCGCCGGACACACAGCATCGGAAGGAGAAGGCGGGCACAGAGCTCCGGAGGGCAGGGGGCGGGCACACAGCATCAGAAGGAGAAGGTGGGCACAGAGCTCCAGAGGGCATGGGGCGGGCATGCAACGCTGGAATCTGTGAGATTGCTGTGGGACCCGCCAGCAAAGTAAGCACTGGCCGATGGGAGAACACATTGGTGCGCACAAGCAGCAATGTGTGGATTTAAAGGTCCAGCAGCCTGCAAAACTGTGGTGACAGCTCGAGCACTGCCTCCTCCGGGAATCTGCCCGGGGGCTGCATTAAAGGTCATGGCGGGCCGCATGTGGCCCGCGGGCCAGAGGTTCCCCACCCCTGCCCTAAATATAGTCACATCCTCCAGTAGATGATGCCAGTTATTCTGATTCATTCTGAATCATGGTGTCTGACTTCAACCATGAAGTTGGACTTTATCCTATTGTTGTTTCACCTGACTGGCATACCTACCCCTCTAGTGCAGGTGTCGTGACAGTGACTTCACGGATTCATCAGAGTACATTGTATGCTCCGATGACCCCACAACATCACTGGTGCAACACTCGTGGTATCGTGTGTCACTGGGGTGTTGTCATGAGGTCATCCGAGTTCATTGGATACTTCAATGAACCCGTGACATCCCTGCCGCACCCACACACATACTGCTGATGGTGCCCCTGCGGTGACCTGGGCTGACCTTATGAGGTTCAGGTCACCGCAGGAAAGCACACACAGTAGTGTTTGTATGCCTGCAGGGGCTGTTTTCACAATCAATGCGGAATGTTTGGTTCTCCATTGAATGTGCCAGAAGTATGGTATAGACATGTGCCCCTCCAATTGGATTACAGCGGACCAAGATTAGGGCTTCCACAGGGAAATAAATAGGAAAATAGGGTGTCTCTTGTCTTTATTTAATTAATAATTTTCTCTTTTTATGTCATTTCAGAGTTGCTTTTGGGGTACATTGTGGGACCTCACAATGGATTACAGCAGACCTTTGTATTTAAACAATTAAATTGGTGAATGAAGTCTGGAGTCGGGAGTTTTTGTTCAAATAGACTTGTTTATTCTCTTTTCAACTACTGGATTAGTAGTGGAGGTGTCTGCTAGACTCCACCCATTATTCAAACCAGGGCTTAATGCCAGCTGGAGATAGCATTAACCCCAAAAATATTACCCTGTTTGTCGCCGCACCAGGGCAACAGGAAAAGCCCGGTCCAGCACCAGAATTAACGCATAACAATGGCCCTTCCCACCTTAATAATATCAGCCCAGAGTGTCTGCTGTATCTTGGCTGGTTTTAGTAAATAGGAGGGGACAGAAAGTCAGAGAGCTGAGGGTGGCAGCCCACAGCTGCTGCTGTTCCTTTCCTGGATATAAAAAAATGGTGGGGATCCCATGTCATTGTTTTAAACTAAAAAATTAAAATTCTGCAAAACAGCTGGCCAAGCTAGCTATCTCTATATTTATTGAGCTATTCTAGCTGTTCTTTCTTTCTGTCTATTTTATATGTGGTTTCTTATTTTGTTTCTTTATATCTCTATCTATTTTATCTGTTCTATCTAGCTATCTCTCAAGCTATCTATTTTTTTTACTTGTTCTATCTATCTTTCTATATCTATCTATAACTTTTTAGGCTTTGCCCACCTTCTACACATTAAAAAACATTAATTTCAGTATCATGCATTTGTTACCAGTACCAGTCACATAGATGTTATACGTATGCAAACATGGACGTCACACATATGACATACGGATGACCATACCTATACGTGTGGCTTGTAATCCAAGGTAGTGGATCCAGCAACTTGGTCCAAAAAATATGTAGATAAAAAACTTTCTTTATGAATGTACAAACATTAAAATTAGTCCATATTGGTCACAAAAGATAGTAAACAGACATACGTGTGGCTTGTACCTGTTTAAATATGGACATCTGAAAGAGGCCTTACAGGTGAGCCAAAACAACTATATGTCCTCTCTTGTCAAGTCTGATGCCTTGTTTATGGCTGTATTCATGCTTTGACCGATATTGCTTTTATCAAATAAAGTTAATTTTTTACACTCATAATACTATGTCCAACTGCCATTATCTTTTTTTTTATTTTCTTGTTTACTAATTGATTTGCCCTACACCTATTCCTCCACTATAAACTCATAACTAGAGATTAGCAAACCTTTCAAAGTTCAGTTCAACGATGTTTGGCGAACATCCTGATGTTTGCTGAATGGTTCATTGAACATTTTCAAACCCCATTGGATTCAAAGGGAGGCCATACCTAAGGAAGAGAAAACACCTTTAGAAGGGGTTAAAAAGCTTCCAATACAACAAAAATACATTTTACGGTGGAGCCACACTTTTTTGGTATAACTATTAGGTTCCTAGACTATTGACATAAAAAATATTGAGGTGGATGAGAGACAGGTGTAGGGATGGTGCTCCCACACCTTTGCCAGTACAGACAAGACACTACTTGGAGACCCATCTTGGAGTCTGGATATTTAAAAACATTTCTGGCAGATAGCAGGATAGTGGCATTGATTGCCCCTCCCTCCCATTGCCCCATAGTGTCTTTGCATAGCAGTCAGTTATGAACCATGCAACACACAGGATGTGGCCTGGCATTTCCATTTTAAAAATTAAGAGGTGAATGAGTGACAAGATTAGGCCTCTTGCTCCCACACCCCTGCCAGTACAGACAAAACACAACTTGGAGACCCATTTGCAGTTTTGACATTTAACAACATTTCAGGCAGACAACACTACAGTATTATCAATTGCCTTCCCCATTGCCCCATACTGTCTTTACACAGAAGTGAGGTATGATCCATGTAAAACACAGGACGTAGCCTGGCATTTTCAGTTTTAAAATCAAGAACTGGATTAGTGACAGGCTATGTGTCAGGACATAGTGCATCAGGGCTCGTTGCTGCTGCCACAATCGCTGCAACATGCTTGCTCGTCCAGGTGTAAGTAGTGAAATGCATCCTGGGAGACAGAATTTTTCAAGGAAAAGGTAATGTTGTCTGCGACATGATGGTGTAGCGCACGCATAGCTTTATTAGATAAGTAATAGTGACTTTGAACTGGTACTGGGGGACTGCAACGGCTATCATCATCTTTCGGTTACCCTTTGCATTCACCAGGTGGAAAAGCAGTATTGAGTATAAGGAAGTTCAAGCTCTTAGGTTTGGCATGTGTAGGAAGAAATAATCTCTTCTGCGACAAGAACTGCGGGATTGAGGGTTGGCTGGTGTACTGACAGAGGTCAGAGTAGGTTGTACACGACAAACTGGTAGACTGCAAGGGAGGTGCAGGTAGAGATGTCATGGTGGATTGCAAAACATGTGGTGTGCTCAGTCTGTGCAATTGCTCAAAATCCACAGGCATGTCCACTTGCATAACAACTGACAATCTCTCATTCTAACTGTAGTGAGTAAACTAGTGGCGTTTCTGTGGGCGGAGACCTGGGTGAGAACAGTTTTGAGGGTGATGGATGACGAAGAAGTATCAGATACGGTTGATAGCGCATCAGGTGGTTGGGGATGCCTGATAGGCTGCATTTTAGTGAAGTAAGATTCCCATGTTGATTGGTCATGTGATGATTCATACATGTAGAAGACAAATTATTTGAATTTCTGCCACTACTGAGTCATTATTTTACAAAGTTTGCAGAGACCGTGAGTTGTATCATCCATTCCAGTTGCAAAAAAGGCTCAGGCTAGGCAACCCTTGCCGCCCATGTGAAATATAGACCAGCCATTGCTGCTGAACAGAGCCAGAGTTGTAACTAAGAATGCAGTGGTTGCCCTGGTTGCATCACTCTATGTCTGTGCGGGAAGCATCTCATCTTCCTCCTCCTCTTCCGTTGAGCTACTCAGCTGGGTGCCTCTGCCTTCACACCAAGTGGGATCTACAATTTCATTGTTATCCTCACTATTGAACCACTCTTTTCCCTGACAGTCACCCTCCTCCTCTTCCTGACCTAACATCACAGTACAGTATACTAAGTTTGCATCTCAGTAAATCCAGAAAAATTCCAGCAATCCAGTCCAAAAGAGTTTTCTTAAAAATATACAATTTTTTTTATTTTCAATTCATATTAAAAAACTACATTACAGGGTCGGCAATAGCCCACAAGAGGGCTTCTGAGCTACTGCCGACCCTGTAATGGACTTTTTTTTAATATGAATTGAAAATAAAAAATTTTGTATAATTTTAAGAAAACTCTTTTGGACTGGATTGCTGGAATTTTTCTGAATTTATTGTTCAAGCCTTGCCGACTTCTCCTCCGTGCACGGTCCAGAGTTTAACGGTCTACATTGAGCAGGTGAGCTGGACAAAAATCTTTTTCTCTTGTTACGTTTGCATTTTAGGTATCCGAGTATCATCAGCATCGTCACCTCCACCCCAAGGGGGTTAATGTCTGTTGACGAGGATCTGGATCCTGCTCAGTCCCTACTTCGTCCGGACTAGCTCCAACTGACAAAGATTTTGGGCATAGGTGAAGATGATTTCCTCCTCTTCAGTCTGTGAATCTTGGGAGACCTCTGATGCTCATGGTTTAAAATGTGTGAACAGCTTTGCAGACTCGCCCATTTGTGGCTCCCACAGTCAGTTGGGTGGTTGAAAAGATGTGACGAGTGGGGAAACAAGTGTAACTTCAATGGCACCTCTGAGGAATGAGCTGTGTGGGATGTTGAGGTGCAGGAAGAGGATGAGAGGCCACTTGAAGAAGCACTTGTCATCCACTCTAGCACATGCTGCTTCTGGCCCTCATTTATAAGTTGAAGCAATGTGCGGCTGCCAAACAAATAGAATGGAGTAGCCCATTGTCTCGGTTGTCTTTAAATGCCTTATGACTAATTACAGGCTCAAGGTTTGTTTTTCTTTTACCATCTGAGACCATACACTTTAAACATGATTTTTCCTTTTGGCAGTGTCAGGGTTAATGTCAGTTTTGCTTAGCATTCTGCAAGCTCATTACCCCGGCTCATGTGTTTACTCTAAGGCCAGAATCACACTTGCTAGTGCCTCGCGTTTAACTCGCGCGAGTCTCTCATTGTAGAACCCGGCTTGGCCGCACACTCCCTTGACAGGAGCGGGTTGGTTGCATGTATCTCTATGCAGCTCAGATGCTCCTGTATGCATAGTGTGCTGCCATGCCGGGTTCTACCATGAGAGACTCGCGTGAGTTACACGCGAGGCACTAGCAAGTGTGATTCTGGCCTAATGACCACTTCCGGCCTTGCTTTCTGTAGGGGATGTCGTTTATTTCAGTTACTTCTGTAGCTTGGCCTAGGGCAGTGTGGAAGTGGTTGTTGCTGCTGTGTTGTGTGGAAGTACCCATTGTAGTTACTTTCCCATTTAACTTTGGTACCTCTCTCTGTACACCTTTAGTGGTTCCCTGTTGTGGTTCAGTGTGAGAGTGTTTCAGTTTTTACCCTCTATCTGTTGTCTTTTGTTGGTGGGGTGTTGGGGTCTCTGTCCTGGTCTGTCCCCTTTGGTGGTGGGTGTGTAGGGGACATTATCATAAGGGCCAGGACAGGAGGTAGGGAGAGGCCGGGAGTTCAGACGTCGCTACCTTCAACCTGGTTTGAAGGTAAGCCTAGGGCACTTCTTAGCTTGAGGAAAAGTGGCAAGGGACCCCACGTTCAGTCACCCTCCCTACCGGTCCTGCATGACATGACTAGAGATGAGCGATGTTCGAGGTTCGCCAATTTCATGTTCGAGTGATTTTGGTGGTTGCTCGAGATCGAACTCGAATGCGAGCTTTTTGCTAAAAGCTCGACAGCTCAAGTTACGTTCGATAACGGTTCGATCAGCAAAAAGCTTAGCTAGTTAATAGCTGGCTTTTCACTGTAACAGTGTGAGTCACTCTGTGATTCACACTATTATCAAATTTCAGCGTATAGTGTGCGGGGGGGATGCATTTAGATCTGTGCTGCTGGGAGAATGGCGATCGCCATTTTTTTTTTCCCTTAAGCGAGCGTGCAGTAGGGAGGGCCAGCATGTCAGCCAATCCCAGACACACACACAGCTAAAGTGGACTTTTTGCCAGACAAGCAAGGGCATGTGTCATAGGCAGTGAATGTCACATGTCCTTGCATTATCAATACGGCCATTTTCCCTCATGGCGCCATTATCTGCCTTCTGCGTGTGAGTGATAGTCACCACTCACGCAGCTCCTGTCGCCGCTCCTGCTGTGTATGCCACACACACAGCGCTGTACAGATTAGGGACAGAAGTTTATTTCAGCCCTTTTCAGGGCTGATTTCCTGGGGCTCAGAGCCATAGATGACAGGCAGGTCTGTGGAAACACTGTATACAGCTTTAGATAGCGTCTGTGTACCTAAGCTCAGGGAATTCCTTGCTGCATTTCATCATTAGGAGGGATAGAAAGTGAGGCTTCCTTTTCTGTCCACTGACCCACAGAACCCAGCTACTGTACCCACCTGCCCACGTTTGCCACGCTAGTTTTATAGCAAACAGTGCTGAAACTTAGTGGCATCCAAAAAGTGGCTGCTATACTCCATTGTTGTCCCACTGGTGCCAAGCAATTTCCAGCACCTCTGCATTCTACCCTCCTGCCCATGTTTGCTACGCTATTTTAATAGCAAACAGTGCTGAAACTTAGTGGCATCCACAAAGTGTCTGCTATACTAATTTAGTGTCCCACTTGTGCCAAGCAAGTCCCACCACCTCTGCATTCTACCCTCATGAACATTTTGCTGCGCTATTTTTATAGCAAACAGTGCTGAAAATTAGTGGCATCCACAAAGTGTCTGCTATACTAATTTAGTGTGCCACTTGTGCCAAGCAAGTCCCACCACCTCTGCATTCTACCCTCATGCTTATTTTGCTACGCTATTTTTATAGCAAAAAGTGCTGAAACTTAGTGGCATCCACAAAGTGTATGCCATACTAATTTAGTGTCCCACTTGTGCCAAGCAAGTCCCACCACCTCTGCATTCTACCCACAGGCACATTTTGCTATGCTATTTTTATAGCAAAAAGTGCTGAAACTTAGTGGCATCCACAAAGTGTCTGCTATACTAATTTAGTGTCCCACTTGTGCCAAGCAAGTCCAACCACCTCTGCATTCTACCCTCATGCACATTTTGCTACACTATTTTAATAGCAAACAGTGCTGAAACTTAGTGGCATTCACAAAGTGTCTCCTATACTCCATTAGTGTCCCACTGGTGCCAAGAAAGTTCCAGCACCAATGCATTCTACCCTCCTGCCCATGTTTGCTACGCTATTTTAATAGCAAACAGTGCTGAAAGTTAGTGGCATCCAAAAAGTGGCTGCTATACTCCATTAGTGTACCACTGGTGCCAAGCAAGTTCCAGCACATCTGCATTCTACCCTCCTGCCCATGTTTAGTATGCTATTTTAATAGCAAACAGTGCTGAAACTTAGTGGCATCCACAAAGTGTCTGCTATACTAATTTAGTGTCCCATTTGTGCCAAGCAAGTCCCACCACCTCTGCTTTCTACTCTCATGCATATTTTGCTATGCTATTTTTATAGCAAAGAGTGCTGAAAATTAGTGGCATCCACAAATTGTCTGCTATACTAATTTAGTGTCCCACTTGTGCCAAGCAAGTCCCACCACCTCTGCATTCTACCCTCATGCTTATTTTGCTACGCTATTTTTATAGCAAAAAGTGCTGAAACTTAGTGGCATCCACAAAGTGTATGCCATACTAATTTAGTGTCCCACTTGTGCCAAGCAAGTCCCACCACCTCTGCATTCTACCCACAGGCACATTTTGCTATGCTATTTTTATAGCAAAAAGTGCTGAAACTTAGTGGCATCCACAAAGTGTCTGCTATACTAATTTAGTGTCCCACTTGTGCCAAGCAAGTCCAACCACCTCTGCATTCTACCCTCATGCACATTTTGCTACACTATTTTAATAGCAAACAGTGCTGAAACTTAGTGGCATTCACAAAGTGTCTCCTATACTCCATTAGTGTCCCACTGGTGCCAAGAAAGTTCCAGCACCAATGCATTCTACCCTCCTGCCCATGTTTGCTACGCTATTTTAATAGCAAACAGTGCTGAAAGTTAGTGGCATCCAAAAAGTGGCTGCTATACTCCATTAGTGTACCACTGGTGCCAAGCAAGTTCCAGCACATCTGCATTCTACCCTCCTGCCCATGTTTAGTATGCTATTTTAATAGCAAACAGTGCTGAAACTTAGTGGCATCCACAAAGTGTCTGCTATACTAATTTAGTGTCCCATTTGTGCCAAGCAAGTCCCACCACCTCTGCTTTCTACTCTCATGCATATTTTGCTATGCTATTTTTATAGCAAAGAGTGCTGAAAATTAGTGGCATCCACAAATTGTCTGCTATACTAATTTAGTGTCCCACTTGTGCCAAGCAAGTCCCACCACCTCTGCATTCTACCCTCATGCACATTTTGCTACGCTATTTTTATAGCAAACAGTGCTGCCAGTTCTAGGGCCATAGTTGCATTGTCAGGGATAGTCAGTGTTAGTTCTTCAGCTATCAATAAAGCTAGACCACCTCTGCAATCTACACCACCTCTCAATTTTTGCTACCACATTTTAAGTGGCTAATCTTGTCGCTAACAAAATGAGTGGCAAAAGGACAGATGCTGGTGGAAAGGCGAACAGGCATGTTGGAAAAGGAAAAAAAGTTTGTGTCCGTGGGGAAGGTGGCAAAGCTTTAACATCTGCTGAAGATAGGCCATCTTCCAGCAAAAGTAAGATGTCTACTACTTTCCGTGGACAATCCGATGTGCTCCCTTTTTACGGACCCGAACAACTGTAAGAAACTTAGATGATGCACAAAAAAAACATGCTTGAATGGATCTCAAGTGCTCCAACAAGTACCCTCTCCTCCACCTCAACTACCACATAAAAGAAAACCAGTCCTCTGAGTTGTCATCCCAATCACACTTGCTTTCTCCCAGCTCTCAAGTCACCACCCACCCTGCACAGTATGGTGTAACAGAGATGGCTGAGCCTGCAGAGCTGTTCAGTCACACTATAGCCTGGGAATCAGAGGTCTGCTCCCAAGCTACAGTGAGTACAGACCAGGAAATGGTCTGCAGTGATGCCCAGAAGCTTTGTGACTCAGATTCAGGCCCTGATGACCAAGTTTCTGAGCATAATGTAGACCCTCATTCACAAACTGTAACACCTGTTGTAATAGACAATGAGGAACATACTGATGACAATGAGACGCAGATACCAGATTGGGATGACAACTTAAATATTCGGTCAGGGCAGGAAGAGGCTAGGTCTGAGGGCGAGGGGAGTGCAAACACAACGCTTGATGATAAAGTTCTAGATTCCACTTACTGTCAACCCACAGTCAGGCACTTGAGGAGGTCAACAGAGGCGGTGGAGGAGGATGCAACTGACGACAAAGTTACCTTACGCCTTCCTGGACAGATTCGGAGTACTGGTAGCACGTCTACAACTGCATCCTCAGCCACCACTCTGCCTCTGAGCACAAGTCGGGGTGGCTCTGCAGGCCGCATGCCCTCTAAGCCTTGCCTAGCCTGGTCCTTTTTTGACCTTGCAAAGGATCGCCCAAATCATGTGATCTGTAAAATTTGTTGGGAATCTATAAGTAGAGGCAAAAAGCTCACCAGTTTGACAACTTCTTCCATTAATCGTCACATGAATACCAATCATAATTCCCAGTGGGAAGCTCACTGTGCTGCAATGCGGCCTAGTGTAGCGGGCCAACCACCGTATGCCCCTTCCAGTGCATCCGCGCGCTCTTAATCTTCTATGACTGTGGGGACAGCTGTCACACCTGGTTTTTCACGCACACCTTCCACCACTGTAACCACAACAGGCATTTTGCTTAGTAGGTCGTCAGTTGGTTTGGAAGGGGAAACAAGTGCGGGTGTACAGCTCTCTCAGACATCGATAGCACCAAAGTTGGATGAAGGCAACATCATGTCTACACCTGCACTTTCCTCAAAAACCTGCATTTTTCCAGGGACACACTACTCACCACCATCTCAGCCCAGCAGCCAGATCTCTATCCCTCAGATGTAGACAAAAAAAGGCCATTTCCTCTGGCCCATGACAAAGCTAAGAGGTTGACTTTATCCCTCTGTAAGCTCTTGGCTACCGAAATGCTGCCTTTCTGCCTGGTGGACACATAGGATTTTCGAGACCTTATGTCCGTCGCTGTGCCCCAGTACCAGATTCCCAGTCGCCACTACTTCTCTAAGAAAGGTGTGCCTGCGCTGCACCAGCATGTCGCACACAACATCACCGCTTCCTTGAGAAACTCTGTGTGTGAACGGGTGCATTTCACCACCGATACTTGGACCAGTAAGCATGGACAGGGGCGCTACATGTTGCTAACTGGGCACTGGGTAACTATGGTAACAGATGGAGAAGGGTCTGCTGAACAAGTCTTGCCATCCCCACGACTTGTGCGTCAATCCTCTGTATGTAGAAGTTCCTCCAACGCTCCTGCCTCCTCAAACTAGTCTAGGTCCTCCACTTCCACCGCAAGCCTGCCTGGTCAAGCCACCAGTGTTGTAACTGCGCACAAGGAATCATGCACAACTCCTTACTATAATGGCAGCAGAGCACAACGGCATCAGGCGGTCTTTAGCTTGAAATGTCTTAGAAATAAGAATCACAAGCGGCTGAGTTGTGGGCAGCTCTGCGGTCCGAGTTTCGTAAATGGTTGTCTTCACTCAACCTGCAGCCTGGTAAGGCTGTGTGCGACAATGCTGCAAACCTGGGTGCGACCCTTCGCCTGGGAAAGATGACACACGTGCCTTGTATGGCTCACGTGTTGAACCTTGTTGTCCAGCAATTTTTAACACACTATCCCGGCCTTGATGGCCTTCTGCACAGGGCACGAAAACTGTCTGCTCACTTCTGCCATTCAACCGCCACAGCTGACCGACTTGCATCGCTCCAGAAGTCTTTCGGCCTGCCGGTTCATCGCCTGAAATGCGATGTGCCGACACGTTGGAATTTGACTCTCCACATGGTACAGCGACTGTGGCAGCACTGCCGAGCACTGGTGCAATACGTCATGACGTATAGCCTGGGCCAACGAGATGCAGAGGTGGGGCAGATCACCCTGATGGAGTGGTCTCAGATTAAGGACCTATGCACCCTTCTGCACAGTTTCGACATGGCGACGAATATGTTTAGCGCTGACAATGCCATTATCAGCATGACAATTCCAGTCATTTTCATGCTGGAGCACACGCTAAACACTATTCGGAGTCAGGGGGTGGGACAACAACAACAGGAAGGGGAGGAAGTACAGGAGGATTCATATGCGCAAGGGATAACAACATCACCAAGATCCAGATGTTCATCATCACCAAGGCGGCAGGCATGGGTTGATGGGGGAGAGGGATTAACAAGGGCGCATGGTAGCAGGCAAAATGTTGAGGAAGGTGCAGGAGAACATGAAGAAATGGAGAACGAACTGTCCATGGACATGGAAAACTCAGCAGATGAGGGAGACCTTGGTCAAATTTCAGTTGAAAGAGGTTGGGGGGAGATGTCAGAGGAAGAAAGAACGGTTAGCACCTCTATGCCACAAACACAGCATGGACTTGGTCCGCATGGATGCGCCAGACACATGAGCGCCTTCTTGCTGCACTATGTACAACATGACCCTCGGATTGTCAAAATTAGAAGTGATGATGACTACTGGGTTGCCAAACTATTAGATCCCCGGTACAAGTCCAAATTTTGTGACATAATTCCAGCCATAGAAAGTGACGCACGTATGCAGGAGTATCAGCAGAAGCTGTTATTCAATCTTAGCTCGGCTTTTCCACCAAACACCATTGGTGCACGGAGTGAATCTCCCAGTTGTAACTTGACAAACATGGGACTGTCTCATCATCAACAGTCTAACCATACCAGCAGCACCGTATCTGTTGATGGTAACAGCAATTTTATTGAATCGTTTCATAATTTTTTTAGAGCATCCTTTGCAAGGCCAACAGAGACAAGAAGTCTGACACATAGTGAACGGCTGCAGAGGATGATACAGGAGTATCTCCAAATGAACATCGATGCCATGACTTTGCAACTGGAGCCTTGCTCATTTTGGGCTTCAAATCTTGAAAAATGGCCTGAGCTCTCCACTTACGCCTTTGAGATCTTGTTGTGTCCAGCTGCCAGTGTTGTCTCAGAACCTGTCTTCAGTGCTGCTGGGTGTGTGCTGACAGATAAGCACACGCATCTGTCCAGTGACAATGTGGACAGACTAACGTTCATCAAAATGAACAAGTCATGGATCAGCAAGGACTTTACTACCCCTGTGTCATCCTGGGGAGAGTAAAGGCTTGTGGATTTGGAATCTGCTTGATGCAAATGTACCTGTCAAGTTTGCAACTGGGGCACAAGTGCTGCCACTGAAGGGGTGTCTGTGTGGCCCAATTTTTGGAAAAAAGGGCGACTCTGCTTGGAGTCCCCCTGCTGTGTTTCTAAAAACGAGCCAAGATGAACAAGTCATAGTTCAGCAATGACTTTGCTACATACCGTGATGTAATCCTGGGTACAGTTAAGGCTTTCATAGTTTGGAATGTGCTTGATGCAAATCTACTTGTCAAGTTTGCAAATGGGGCACAAGTGATGCCACTGAAGTGGTGTCTGTGGGGCCCAATTTTTGGAAATAAAGGAAACTGTGCTTGGAGTCCACTTGCTTGCATTTCTTTTAAAACCTAGCCCGGTGTCATCCTGGGGATAGTTAAGGCTGGCGTATTTTGGAATGTGCTTGATGCAAATCTACCTGTGAAATGTACAACAGGGGCACAAGTGATGCCACTGAAGTGGTGTCTGTGGGGCCCAATTTTTGGAAAAAAGGGAGACTCCGCTTGGAGTAACTCTTGCTGTGTTTTCAAAAACGAGCCAAGATGAACAAGTCATGGTTCAGCAAAGACTTTGCTACCTAGCCCTGTGTTATCCTGGGGACAGCTAAGGCTGGTGTATTTTTGAATGTGCTTGATGCAAATCTACCTGTGAAGTGTACAACTGGGGCACAAGTGCTGCTACTGGAGGGGTGTCTGTGTGGCCCAATTTTTGGAATAAAAAGGGAGACTCTGCTTGGAGTCCGCTTGCTGTGTTTTAGATGATTTTAGAAGGGCATGCCATGCCTATATCTGTGCCTCATCCTTTTTTTCCTCATCCAGCTGTTTTGTTTTCGCAGGAGTATATGTCCTTGTCACTTTCCCATGTGTTTGTTTTGTCTTGGGAGTTGTTTGTCTTCTTTGGGACACCTTTGAGGGTGTTTTCCAGGTGTTTTTAGATGTTTGTGATTGCCTCCCATTGTTTCCTATGGGTTCGAGAGGTTCGTCGAACGGTTCGTCGAATGGGGCACCGTTCAACGAACCGAACTCGAACTCTAGGGGGGTAGCTCATCTCTAGACATGACACCCACTCAGTAACAGAAGTTGTTCTCAGTCCTCTTAGGATACAACAAGCCAGAGTTTGCTCAGAAGAGCTTCAACTAACATTTGAACGTCCCCAACGTACAGCTGAAACACCCCGTCTATTTCCCCTTCCACCACAACCTCATGATTTACCACTCATATTTGATGTACCCTTCCCCTTGAAAACAGATGTTTTGCAACCCTAGGCCTACACCTGTTAGACACCTAATTCAAAAGTAAAATTCTGTATCTCTTGGCTGAAATAGTAATATTGGGATGGCCCACAGAAGTACTAATACCTATTGAGATGCTTTATTGGGAAATTTTTAGCAGGCACTAAAAAGTACCAATACCTATTAAAATGGTTCACTGACAATTTTTTTGCGGGCACCCGTGATCATTACCGCACATGTCTGCTGATCTGGTCGGTAGATAGGTGCGGCTAACAGGCGTGGGTGGATCAGAGATACACCTACTCCTGTTAACCATTAGATCGTGCTGTCATACTTTCTAAAGAGCTCCAGTGGGGATCATGCCATTGCCCGCTACTATCGGCGACCCTGTGACGTGATCATGGGGAACCAATGGGTTGGCATGGCAGAGTGGGGTCAGATGATGACCCCTGTTTCTGCCATGACATGTTTCGTGTGAATGCCACACAGTAAAACAGCATTTCTTTGATCAGGAGAAGCAATTGGACTGTGCAGTGTTAAAGCCCTCTAGGGGGACTAATAAGATAAACAAATAAATAAATATAGTTTTTAAAAACATAAAAACATTTAACAAAAATCAAAGGTTTAAATCATCCCCTTTTGTCCCATTCAAATTAAAACAATACAACAAATATACACATATGGGGTGTTACCATGTTCAGAAATGCCCGATCTATCAAAATATAAAATTAATTAATTTGATTGGTGGAGATTGTAGCTAGAAAAAAATTTGAAACGCCATAATTACATTTTTTTGGTTACCACAACATTGTATTAAAATGCAAAAACAAGTGATCAAAATGTCGCATCCATCCAATAATGGTATGATTAAAAATGTCATCTCAACTTGCAAAAAATAAGGCATCAGTGAGCCCTAGATCACAAAAAATGAGAATGCTACGGGTCTAAGGAAAATGGTGACAGCAGCATTATTCTTTTTTTTTTTTTTTTTTTTTAACAAACTTCTGAATTTTTTTCCACTACTTGGATGAAACTAAAACTATGCGAGTTTGATATTTACGAACTCAAAATGACCTGGGGAATCCTAATGTCTTGTCAGTTTTACTGTATAGTGAACATGGCAATAAAATAAAAAAAAAAAATGTGCAATTGCACTTTTTTTGCATTTTCACAACACTTGGAATTTTTTTCCCATTTTTCAGTACAATATGGAGCAGAATAAATGGTTCCAATCAAAACTATACCTCTTCCCACTAAAAACTAGACCTCATGGCTATATTTACAGAAAAATAAAAAAGTTATAGCTCTCAGAAGAAGGGGAGAAAAAGATTAAAACTTAAAATCGCCGGGGGATGAAGGGGTTAAAGAGGTTGTCCCCTACCTTAACCCCTTAACGACCGCGGGCCGTAAAATTACGTCCTAAATGACATAATCTTACTGCCCGCGGTCCTCCGGCGGCAGCATGCCGCGATCGGCACACATCTCAGCTGATTTTCACAGCTGAGATGTGTGCCTGCTAGGCACGAGCAGAATCGTTATCTGCTCGTGCCGATTAACCCCTTATAATGGCGCTGTCAATACATGACAGCGCCATTATAAGCGCAATCGCGGTAAAGTTTTACTTACCGCCGAAACCGGAAGTCACGTGACGCGATCACGTGACTCCCGATAGTTGCCATGGTAGTACAGGGTCATGTGATGACTCCTGTACTACACATGAATTGGTTTCACTTTCGCTGTGCCCGGAGCACAGCAAAAGAGAAAGACAGCGTATCTGCTGTTTACAGCCTTCCAGCTGTGATCAGCAGATACTGCAGAGCGATCGGAATGCTGATCGCAATAGCCCCCTAGGGGGACTAGTAAAATAAAAAAAAAAAGTAAAAAAATAAGTTTTAAAAAATTAAAAAAAAACAAAAAAACCTAAAAGTTCAAATCACCCCCCATTCGCCCCATTAAAAATTAAAGGGTTAAAAAAATAAAAAATATACACACATTTGGTATCGCCGCGTTCAGAAACGCCCGATCTATCAAAATATAAAATCAATTAATCTGATCAGTAAACGGCGTAGCGGCAAAAAAATTCCAAACGCCAAAACGACGTTTTTTTGTCGCCACAACTTTTGCGCAAAATGCAATAAGAGGCGATCAAAACGTAGCATCTGCGCAAAAATGGTACCGTTAAAAACGTCAGCTCGAGACGGAAAAAATAAGCCGTCATTGAGCCTAAGATCCCGAAAAATGAGAACGCTACGGGTCACGGAATATGGCGTAAAATGTGCGCCACTTTTTTCGGACAAACTTCCGATTTTTTTTTAACCCCTTATATAAAAGTAAACCTATACATGTTTGGTGTCTACGAACTCGCACTGACCTGAGGCATCACACCCACACATCAGTTTTACCATATAGTGAACACAGTGAATAAAATATCTCAAAAACCATAGTGCTATCGCACTTTTTTTGCAATTTTTCAGCATTTGGAATTTTTTTGCCATTTTCTAGTACATAATATGGTAAAACTGATGGTTTCATTTAAAAGTACAGCTCGTTCCGCAAAAAATGAGCCCTCACATGACCATATTGACTGAAAAATAAAAAAGTTACGTCTCTCAGAAAAAGAATGGCGAAAAAAAAAAACGGAAAGCGAAAAATCGGCCGGTCGTGAAAGGGTTAACATTGATGACCTATTCTTAGGGGCACTTTGCACACTACGACATCATAGGTGCGATGTCGGTGGGGTCAAATTGAAAGTGATGCACATCCGGCGTCGCAGGCGATATCGTAGTGTGTAAAGCCTTTTTGATACGATTAACAAGCGCAAAATCGTCGTAATCGTATCATCGGTGTAGCGTTGGTCATTTCCATAATTTGGAAATTACCGATGTTACGATGTTGTTCCTCGTTCCAGCAGCATCACATATCGCTGTGTGTGAAGCCGCAAGAGCGAGGAACATCTCTTACCTGTGTCCTGCGGCTCACGCCAGCTATGCGGAAGGAAGGAGGTGGGCGGGATGTTTACATCCCGCTCATCTTCTCCCCTCCACTTCTATTGGCCGCCTGCCATGCGAAGTCGCTATGACTCTGCACGACCCGCCCCCTTAACAAGGAGGCGGGTCGCCGGCCAGAGCGACGTCGCAGGACAGGTGAGTGCATGTGAAGCTGGCGTAGCGATAATGTTCGCTACGCCAGCTATCACCATGATATCGCACCTGCGACAGGGGCAGGGACTATCGCGCTCGGCATCGCAAGCATCGGCTTGCGATGCCGTAGTGTGCAAAGTGCCCCTTAGGAGAGGTCATCAATATCTGATCAACCAGCTTCAGACACCTAGCACTCCTGCCAATCTGTTGATCTAAGTGTTGGCGGCGACAGCAGATGACCGGAAGTGCTCTATTCCGAATCTGCTTCATCTTCTGTTAGTGGCCGCAGATCCTTTCCTATTCAAATAAATGAGGTGGATGTGCAGTACACGGCATACTTGTGCTCACATGACCATCCACTTTCGTCACTAGCATGGAAGAATCCTAAAAGTGTGCAGAGTATGCATTGTGAGATTTAGAATTCTGAACTGACCTAGAGTGTCTGCAGACTTTAATCTTAACCCCTTCACCCCCGGCCACTAAAACACCCTAAGGCCTGTTTCACACGTCAGTGATTCTGGTACATTTGTGCTTTTTTTTCTACGTGCCAGAATCACTGACATATGCAGACCCATTATAATCAATGGGTCTGCGCACACATCAGTGATTTTTCACTGAACGTGTCTCTGTGCGGCATACCCGCGTGTCCGTGATTGCTGCACGGAGACATGTCCATTTTTTTCTGGCATCACTGATGTCCCCCGGATCACGCAGTGGTGTGATCCATGAAACACGTGCCAGAAAAAAACGTGCATATAAAATAAAAATCATTGTTACTCACCCGGCTTCAGCCGCGCTCTCTGCAGCCTGTTCTACCTGCTGCTTCTGAGCCGGCTCATTATTGTCGTGCATATTCATGAATGCACGACACAGCTGACCTGGAAGCCGCTGCTGCGGGGGTCAGTGCCGGCCGGATGCTGCACCGCGGGAGCGATCAGCAACATGGAGAGCGGGAGCGGGCACAGGTGAGTTAATCTCTATGTGCAATCACGGACCATGGAGAACGTAGCCCGGATTGCACATAGACAACCCACGTGTGTCGTGAATCACGGCACACCGAGGGACATGTGCGTGTTTTACACGTCAGTGAAGAACGTCTGTGTTTTTCACTGACGTGTGAAGCGTGCCTAATGACCGGGCCATTTTTTGCAATTCTGACCAGTGTCACTTTGACAGGTTATAACTCTGGATCGCTTCAACGGATCCCAGAAATTCTGACAATGTTTTTTCATGAGATATTGTACTTCAGGATAGTGGTAAATTTAGGCCGATATTTTCTTGCGTTTATTTGTGAAAGTTTCAGAAATTTGGCGAAAATGTTGAAAATTTTGCAATTTTTAAATTTTTAAATTTTATGCCTATAAATCTGAGAGATATGTCACAAAATAGTTGCTAAATAAAATTTCCCACTTGTTTACTTTACACCAGCGCAATTTTTGAAACATTTTTTTTTTTTCGTTAGGAAGTTAGAAGGGGTCAAAGTTCATCAGCAATTTCCCATTTTTCCAACAAAATTTCCAAAACCATTTTGTTAGGGACCAAATCACATTTGAAGTGACTTTGAGAGGCCAAGATGACAGAAAATACCCAAAAGTGACCCCATTCTAAAAACTGCACCCCTCACACTGCTCAAAACCACATCCAAGAAGTTTATTAACCCTTTAGGTGCTTCACAGGAACCAAAGCCATGTGGAAGGAAAAAATGATTTTTTTTTTCTTTTTTCAGAAAAATGTTACTTTAGCCATAAAATTTTCATTTTCACAAGGGAGAAAAGAGAAAGTGCACCATAAAAGTTATTGTGCAATTTCTCCTGAGTACGCCGATACCTCATATATGGTAATAATCAAATGTTTGGGTACACGGCAGGGCTCGGAAGGTAAGGAGCGCTATTCGAATTTTTGAACGCAAAATTAGCTGGACTCATTAGCGGACGCCATGTCGGGTTTGGAGACCCCTTGAGGTGCCTAAACAATGGAGCTCCCCCACAAGTGACCCCATTTTAAAAACTAGACCCCTCAAGGAATTTATCTAGTTGTTTGTTGAGTACTCTGAACTCCTAGGGGTTTCACAGAAGTTTATAATGTTGAGCTGCAAAAAGAAAAAAAAAATATTACCACAAAACTATTGCTTCAACCAGGTAGCTTTTTTTTCACACGGGTATCAGGAATAAGTGCACCATAAAATTGATTGTGCATTTTCTCCAGAGTACAATACCCTATATGTGGTAAAATTCAATTGTTTGGAAACTAGACCCCTCAAAAAATGTATCAAGATGTTTGGTGAGCCTTTTTAACTCCTGGGGGCTTCACAGAAGTTGATAACGTTGATCCGTGAAAATATATATATTTTTTTTTTTTACCACAAAACTGTTACTTGAACAAGGTAGCTTTTTTTTCAGAAGGGTATAAGGAAAAAATGCACCATAAAACGTATTGTAGAATTTCTCCTGAGTATGCAGATACCTCTTATGTGGTGGAAAGTAATTGTTTGGGTGCATGGCAGGGCTCAGAAGAGAAGGAGCACCATTTGACAACAAAATTGGTTGGAATCATTAGCAGACGTTATGTTGCATTTGGAGACCCCTTGAGGTGACCGAAGACTCAGTGAAGACCTCGGATGACCCGGTGGAGGCAGGTAGGGAACATCAGAGAGGGAGAGCAGAGGGGGAGGGGGAGACCGGAGAAGCAGAGGCAGAAGCAGAAGTATGGGAGCAGAATTGAGATTGCGTGAGGGCAGATTGCAGTGGAGGGAAGCAGATTGCAACAGGGGGGCACATCACAGCGGGGGGGCACATCAGCGCTGGCCGAGGCCATGTTGGGAGCGCGCAGGGGCCATCACGGGAGCGCGCAGGGGTAGCGTGCATTACTTACAGGGGGAGAAGGAGCGGTGGCAGCAGCGGTGGTAGCGTGGTAGCACAAGTACCAGCCAGTGCACGCTGAAGACATGTTGGGTGAGGGCTCTCCAGACCAACACAGGCCTGGGGAGGGCGGTCATCTGCAGATCAGACAGCCCCACTGCACACTTATTGGAGCGATTGCGCGTCATAGCACGATCGCTCCAATCAGTGCTGCAGAGGCTGGGGGGCACCATGTTCGATCTCCTGCTATGATCTGCTGCAGCTGCTGCGGCACCTCATAGCAGGATATCACAGTATTGCACTTCTTCAGACATTGTTTTAGCCATAACCAGTGCAAACGATGTGGTTGGTGGTTCAGATTTGAACAGCCAATCACAACGATCGTCGATGGGGGGTGGCGATGCCACCCCCCCTGGGGTCAAGCAAAAGTCCCCTGCTGTAAGAAACAGCAGGGGACATCATTTGAAAGTCATTGCTATGGCCACGGCAATCAATGGAACTTTAGGCAGTAAAGTTACGTCCCTGGTCGTTAAGTCACATTAAAATAGGATGTAACTTTACTGCCCGCGGTCGTGAAGGGGGTTAATCCTGGATAACCCCTTTAATTATAAAATTAAGCCTTCTAGCATGCCCAATCCTAACAGCATGTAATTTCCTCTCTCTCAGGAGTCAGCTCTGCATGCTGGTTACAGCAGTCATCACATGGCCACTACACTCATATGCAAATTTCATGCTTAGTTAATTAACTTTTCTTCCTACTTCCCTGTTTTTCATTGAACATTGAGAGAGTTTGGAAAAGCAGCCAATCTGCACGTTACTAAGTGTGCAAATCATATATGAATGAGCAGACACCTTATGACTACCCAAACCGCTTGGAGGATTGGGGCGACAAACAGAATTTTTTTCTTAGGTGCCAGAAAGCCTAAATACACCTCTGTCTTAAAGCATGCTGGCTTCAGCTTACATAGCAACAAACCTGGAGACAGATTCATTTTAAGGGTAGTGCCCATGTGACGCCCCTGGACTAGTCAGGTCGTCACAGGGTACTGCACGCTCTTTATCTTCCAGTGCAGGACTCAACCCCTCTTGGTTCTGGTTCTGGGTTCCCAACTTGCAGCACTGCCTCCATCAGCATCCAAAATCCCAATCACACCTCACACCACATCCTGTCAGGCAAACCATTAGGGCTGCTAAGCTGGAATATGGCCGCCCACCTAGGGGTCAGGTAGGGAGGTGGGAGGTGACAATTAAGAACAGTGGTAGCCCTCGAGCAGTAAGGAGCTTGGGGAAGCTGGGAGTTGGAGCTCCCAGGGGAGAAGTAGATTGGGTTGCAGACGGTGGTCTGGACCCAGAGGAGTCAGAGACCCAGTCGTGGGATATTGGGACTGGGTGCCTGGCTAGTCGAGGAGGACGGTTGGCAGCTGCAGTCCAATAGCCGGTCTGGGGATGAAAGCATGTCGGGGTAATGGACCCTAGGTCAGGGAGAGGCTTCAAGCAACCCGGCAATTAACCTGCGGAGGATAGGGCCTTTATGGACTGTCCCTATGAAGCTCAGAGATTGGGGGCACTAGTGCAACAAGGGGGATAGGGCTTTCCAAACAAAGCAGCCCACTGAAATCCCAAGTGTGAGCTCCTGAGAGCAAGCTCCTTTACTACCCATAGTAAGGAGCGGGTCCCGGACAGCTTTAAGCTTACGGGCCACTTGAACACTTCTAAAATCCTCAGCACGGAGTCAGGCTACAGACCTGCAGGGGACGGAACCCGGACGAGCTCCCCCAAGAGGGCAGCGGCACCCAGAGACTTGGTTTACCACGTTTTCAGCATCTGCTTTCCTTCTGAGTTAATATCTGATCAGCCCCTGCTGCCCACGAGCCGGAGCTCCCCCTGCGATCCTTCCCACCATCCAGAGTCCCGGGGCCTTCCCCTACGTATGGAGGGTGACGTCATCTCGCTGCCCCACTCATCACCTCAGGTACTCCCAACGGCAGCGGTGGTACTCCCTATTACCGCACACCACGGGTGGCATCACAAACTATCTTATTCCCCTGTAAAAAAAAACCATTATGTTTTAGAGTGACCCTCATCCCCCGGGTCTGGAGACCCTCGAGCCATAAGTAGTGACAATCGGATCTAAGCAGTTTGACCGCTGCTGGGGTGGTACACGTCTGAAACACCTATGTAGCAGATTTGTGAGCAGATTTTATGCACACAAAACTGATTGTTTTGGCAGGAAAAATGCAGGAGAAAAAATAAACATTTTTTATCGCGTTTTAGCGTTTTTCTTTGTGTTTTTCATGTCATGACGATCGCAGGGATTCCCGCATTGTACTCCCACGATCACCACCAGGTTTCCGGCATGATCGCAGCATTCAGAGGCAAGGAGAGGAATCGCTTACCTATCCCTGGTGATCGGGTCCCTGTCATGTGATCACAGGGACCCGATTGCTACCATGATAACCCTGGGTTGTCACCATGATTATCCCGGGTTACTGTGCTACAGATCGCCTCACAGACCAGGTGTGTAAGGCAAAGTGTCAGTGCTGTGAGTGCAGCACTGACAGACATAATCCATTGCAGTAATCGAGCATTCCAGTGAATTTTTTTCAGTGATCAAAAGCAGGAAAAAACGCTGAAAAAATTGACATGCTCTAGAGCTTTTCTGCATAAAAATCTGCAACTTGTGCACATCAATTCATTATTCCTATAGACTTTGCTGGGATGTGCTTTTTCCTTGCAGTATTAATTAAAATCTGCAAGAAAAGAAAAGCATCAAAAACATAGCAGAAGTGCAGCATGGGCATACAGCCTAACACTATTATAGGCCTCCAACACACATCCGTTAAACACGTTCGTGTTTGGTCCGTTTCCGTATATACCGGAGACACGGACAAACATGCACCAATGTTAGGCTACGTTATTCCATAATGTCTGTGTGTCCGTGTACGTGATCCATATTTGTTTCCGTTTTGCACGGAAGCATGTCCATTTTTTGCATGGAACACGTACACACGGACCCCAAGAAAGTCAATGGGCCTGTGTGCACACGTACATGACATGGATGCATCTCCGTATGCTCCGTGTACGTTTTGTGCTTTTTTGTAGCGATGTCGGTCATTCTTTCTTTTCCTGTGTAAGTCGGTCAATCTCCCTCAGTCCGTCGGTCGTTCTCTCTCTTTCTATCTGTCTCTCTCTCTGTCTTGTCTGTCACTCTCTCTGTCTGTCGGTCAGTCTCCCCCCTCTCTCATACTTACCGATCTTCGATCACTGGCGCGGCGCTGCACAGCTGTGAATAAACTCCGGCGGCTTTTACTATTTGAAAAAAAGCCAGCCGCTCATTAATCAATCTCGTATTCCCTGCCCACTGGTGCCTATGATTGGTTGCAGTGAGACTTGCCCCCACGCTGAGTGACAGCTGTCTCACTGCAGCCAATCATAGCCGCCGGTGGGCGTGTCAATATCGATCAGTAAAAAAAATAAATAAATAATTAAAAAAAAATGACTTGCGGTCCCCCCCTTATTTTGATACCAGCCAGGGTAAAGTCAAACGGTTGAAGGCTGGTATTCTCAGGATGGGGAGCTCCACGTTATGGGAAGCCCCCCAGCCTAACAATATCAGCCAGCAGCCGCCATAGAATAGCCGCATCCATTAGATGCGACAGTTCTGGGACTCTACCCGGCTCTTCCCGAATTGCCCTGGTGCGTTGGCAATCATAATAAGGAGTTAATGGCAGCAGCCCATATCTGCCACTAAGTCCAAGATTAATCATTGCAGGCGTCTCCCCAAGGTACCTTCCATGATTAATCTGTAAGTTATAGTGAATAAACACACACAACGAAAAATCATTTATTTACAAGAATAAACACTAGCAAATAACCTCGTTCACCAATTTATTAAGCCCCAAAAATCCATCCATGTCCGGCGTAAACCATGGAGGTTCCGCGTCGCTTCCAGCTCTGCTACATGAAGGTGACAGGAGCTGCAGAAGAACACCGCCGCTCCTGACAGCTCCACGCAGCAACTGAGGTGAGTAGCGCGATCAGCGATGATGTCACTCAGGAAACACGCGGCCACCGCTGGATCCTCCAACTGTGACTGCAAGTCGCCTGAGTGACAGCGATGAAGTCACAGGTGAGTTGTGGTCTCGGGGGGAGGACTCCAGCTAGCCATGGGTAACCTGAGTGACAGCAGCGCTAATTGCGCTGCTCACTTCTGTCACTCAGGGGATTAGTGATCACCGGTGATTCCTGCACGGGTGACCGCTAATCAGGACGCGACACAGACAAAGCTGTGGTATGACAATGAAGTCGGGTACCGTTCACCCGAGTTCATTCTCATCGCGTGGCTCTGTCTGCTGTCAGCAGGCATGTATCAACGACAGTTTGCATCACACATGGATCATTTCACACGGGAAACACAAACACATGTCAGTTACGTTACTCACGCACACACGGACATTTCACACGCACATACGGCTAGCATACGCCTACCATACGTCATTCACACAGATGCCACACGAACCATAAAAACGGACCTAAAAATGGATCACGGACCTGAAAAACGGACCGTATGACACGTGCATTTTTTTTCACGGATGTGTGTTTCAGGCCATAGACAGATCTATTACAAGTAGAGCATCTGTTTTTTCTTCTTTTGTAATGGATCCAGTTTTGTTTTTTTTTTAAATATTGTATCCATTATAAACAGATAACTGAAGATATAAACAGAACATAAGAGTTTAAGTACAGCGACATGCTACACAAATGTATGTGTTTCTTCTGAATGGATTTCTATGGGTGACATCTGCACTGCACCGGCATATATCAGCTATTGATGAATGGCACATATACTGTATATGCTAAACCCATAGTACATGCAATGCGAGCATAGCAAGACCTATTTTGAACATTTGTTTCCCTTTAATGCCCTTGTCATTTTCCAACAATACCATGCAAATATGACTCTGACAGGAAAGATACACAAGCAGATATAGATCAATATTTGTGTAAAGGAGAAAGCTTGTACATTTCTCAGCCACAAATTAACCTTTCCTTTCACATTCACAGACTCATAAGGCCTTTTGCCACTCTCTTGTCCCGAGAGTCCATTTATTTCATTAAAAAGGGAAAGGGAATAAAAAAGGACCAAATCAGAGACATATTTCTATTCTGTTTCCCGCAGGTTACCTATAAACTGCTTAGTAATTAGCATTTTAACCTTTCATAAACAGGTCTAGGGGCTCTTGTCACTTTCAAGCAAAAAAAAAAAAAAAAAGAGTGTGAAAGCCTCAATGAATAAGGAAAGGGAATTATGCAGGTGAAAAAGGATATGTTTTCTTTCAAGGAACACCATAAGTGTTCCGGTAATGAGAAATATGACAAAGGCTCAAGGTTACCTTTTTTCTGTTAGCTAATTGAAGACATTATCTAGATATTTGAAAGCTTATTTTCCCAGGTGGGAAAGAAACTAAGCAGCCAATTTGTTTCCAACATTTCTTTTATAGAAGTGAACTGTTCATATTTTATATTCTTCTACTATGGGAATTCAATAATCTAAATAGAATTTATGTAAGACATAGCAAAATAATAACATTTTTCATTAATCATAGAAGAAAAATGTAAACACTTCCATTTCCAATATAAAGCCTTTAAATTTGATGCTTCATAAGTTTACGTAATATGTTTTAGGCCTGTTTCACACGTCAGTGATTCTGGTACGTATGTGACAGTTTTTATATGTACCAGAATCACGGATATACGTAGACCCATTAAAATCAATAGGTCTGCACACACAGCAGTGATTTCTCAGGGACCGTGTAGCCGTGCGGCATACACATGTGTCCATGATTTCCGCAATGAGACATGTCCATTTTTTTCAGGCATCACTGATGTCCCACAGACCACATTATGGTGTGATCCTTGAAACATGTGCCAGAAACACACATAAATTGAAAATAAAAAGCTTTTTAAACTCACCTATCTCCAGCGATGCTTTCTCCGGCCACTGCTCTCTGCTTTTTCCAAGCCGGCTAATTACTCTCATGCATATGCATTTATACAGTGCACAGCTGACCTAGAAGTAGCTGCAGTGGTGAGTCACACAGCGGCTAGACACAGCCTCCAGGAAACTTCCACACCACGGACAGTAGGAGCGGGGACAGGTGAGTTGATCTCCATGTGCTATCACGGATCACAGATCACTGATCATGGATAGCACAGACAGGGAGCTTCTTTCGTCTCTCTATCTTTGGTCCATGTGGGCTATCCGGTGCAGATAATTATTGATGATAAGCAAGCACTAAAGTAGTCACGTGCTCGGTACTCCTAACTAGAGTTGAGCGATGTTCGATTCGAACGGTTCGCCAAATTCAAATTCGAGTGATTTTGGTCAGTGTTCGAGTCGTTCGACGAACTCGAACGATTTGCTTCAAGTTCGGCTGTTTGAGTTACGTTCGATAACGGTTCAATCACCAAAAGTGTGGCTTTTCACAGTAAGGCTATGTGCGCACATTGTGCATTTGCATGCGTCCTGCGTCCCCAGCACAATCCCTCTCTCCTTCCTACTCAACGATCACGGGTGTGGCGCTGCACGGCTGTCACAAAGCTCTGGCAGCTTTTCCTCTTTTGAAAATGGCTGTCGCTTCATTATTCAATCTAGTATTCCCTGCTTTCTCCGCCCACCGGCACCCATGATTGGTTGCAGTCCGACACGCCCCCATGATGAGTAACAGCTGTCTCACTGCTACCAATCACAGCCGCCAGTGGGTGGGTCTATATCGTGCAGTAAAATAAATAAATAAATAAAAGACAAAAAAACCTGCGGTTCCCCCAAATTTTGATACCAGCCAGGATAAAGCCACACGGCTGGAGGCTGGTATTGTCAGGATGGGGAGCACCACGTTATGGGGAGCCCACCACCCTAACAATATCAGCAGGCAGCCGCCCGGAATTGCTGCATCCATTGGATGCGACAGTCCCGGGACTCTACCCAGCTCATTTTGAATTGCCCTGGTGTGGTGGCAATCGTGGTAATAACGGGGTTAATTATGGCAGGCGTCTCACTGAGATACCTTCCATGATTAACCTGTAAGTGAAAGTAAATAAACACACACAACGAAAAATCCTTTATTTGGAAAAAAAGACAAAAAAACACCCTCTTTCACCATTTTATTAAAATCCCCAAATACCCCTCCAGGTCCGGCGTAATCCACAGAGCTCCCGTGACGTATCCAGCTCTGCTACATGAAGCTGACAGGAGCGCCGTAGAACATGAGCGCTCTGTGTCAGATCCACGGAGTAACTGATGTGAGCCGTGCTGTCACCGGGGACGTCACTGAGGTTATGCCTGCGTGTGCGGTGACGATGGGGGTTGTAGTGCCTGCGTGTGTGCGAGGATGATGAGTGCCGTAGTGCCTGCGTGTGTGCGAGGATGATGGGGGTTGTAGTGACTGCGTGTGTGCGAGGATGATGGGGGTTGTAGTGCCTGCGTGTGTGCGAGGATGATGAGTGCCGTAGTGCCTGCGTGTGTTCGAGGATGATGGAGGTTGAAGTGCCTGCGTGTGTGCGAGGATGATAGGGGTTGTAGTGCCTGCGTGTGTGCGAGGATGATGCGTGCGGTAGTGCCTGCATGTGTGTGAGGATGAGTGCGGTAGTGCCGGTGTTTGCCCTCCCATCCATCCATCCCTCAATCCATCCCTCCATCCCTCCATCCATTCATCCATCCCTCCCTCCATTCCTCCCTCCATCCATCCCTCCCTCTATCCCTCCCTCCATCTCTCCATCCATACATCCCTCCCTTCATCCCTCCCTCTATTCCTCCATCCATCCCTCTATCCCTCCATCCATCCCTCTATCCATCTATCCATCCATCCCTCCATCCATCCATCCCTCCATCCATCCCTTCATCCATCCCTCCATCCATCCATCCCTCCATCCCTCCATCCATCCAGTCCATGTGAAAAGAGATGGAAGGCACTCACCAAATATGCGGTAAAAAAGCTGTTTTATTCTTCCATCAAGTCTGGCCTTTCATTGGAATGAGCACTGTGGCCAGAATGCAAGGAAATTTACAAGCCATATAATGCGTGTATAAACCTGAAATAGGAAGATTGAGCGGTTAGCTCGCTGAATGGTACCAATGTTTCCTCCTTTCACTGTTATATTGGAATGAGCACCGTGGCCAGAATGCAAGCAAATTTACAAGCCATATAATGCGTGTATAAACCTGAAATAGGAAGATTGAGCGGTTAGCTCGCTGAATGGTGCCAGTGTTTCCTCCTTTCACTGTTATATTGGAATGAGCACTGTGGCCAGAATGCAAGGAAATTTACAAGCCATATAATGCTTGCATAAATCTGAAATAGGAAGATTGAGCGGTTAGCTCGCTGAATGGTGCCAGTGTTTCCTCCTTTCACCAACCATCCATCCATCCTAGCAGCTGAACAATCTGCTTCTGGATTCTCTACTGCAATATAGAGGTCAAGATTACCAAATCTTCCTATGCTTTTCGTTAGAGGCAGAGGCTCAAAGGATAGAGCTACTGCGTAAGGAGAATTAGTGCACGAGTTCGAGTCCCGGTAAAGAATTTAATTTATTTATAATTTTAAATTATAATTATTCTTTATTTATAATTATAATTTAATTTAATTACGCACTGAGGGGAGGAGCCGGACATCAGCTGAGAGCTGCGGGACACACCTCTAAAATCAGGGCAGTTCACGGAATGAGGCTGCATTGCTCTGTCCTCTCTCTCCTCTCTCTCTCCTCTCTCTCTTCTCTCTCTCTCTTCTCTCTCTCTCCTCTCTCTCTCCTCTCTCTCTTCTCTCTCTCTTCTCTCTCACTTCGCTCTCCCTATCTCTTCCCTCTCTCTTCTATCTCTCTTCTCTCTCTCTTCTCTCTCTCTTCTCTCTCTCTCTTCTCATTCTCTCCTCTCTCCCTCTTCTCTCATCTTCTCTCCTCTTCTCTCTCTTCTCTTTCCTCTTCTCTCTCCTCTCTCCTCTTTCTTTTCTCTCTCTCTTCTCTCTCTTCTCTTTCCTCTTCTCTCTCCTCTCTCTCTCTTCTCTCTCTCTCCCTCTCTCTCTTCCCTTTTCTCTCTCTCTCTTTTCTCTCTCTTTTCTCTCTCCTTTCTCTCTCTTTTTTCTCTCTCAGACCTGGCAATGATCATTTGATGCGGTCACCTGATGGAATCAGCTGACACTATAAGCCGAGCAGTGAGGCCGGCTTTTTACCGCCCGGCCAGCTAAACTAAAAGCTGCTGCTGTCAGACAGGAGTCTGTACAGAAGTGTGTAGTTTGTTGTTGTTTTTTTTTTTTTGCACTGATGCATCAGCTGATTGTATAAAAGCCATTTATACAATCAGCTGAGGTGTCATGTGATTCAGTCCCTTGAACCTGACACATCATCTGATCGCTTTGCCTTCCAGCAAACCGATCAGATGATATTGAATCCGGATTGGACGGCACGGGACCCTTGACCCATGATTACTGCGGAGGGAGGTTCTTTATTTCAATAAAGATGGATTCACTAATTGTGTTGTGTTTTATTTGTAATAATAATATTTTTCTGTGTGTTGTGTTTTTTTTATCTGTACTACAAATTCATGGTGGCCATGTCTAATATTGGCGTGACACCATGAATTTCGGGCTTAGGGCCAGTTGATAATATACAGCTAGCCCTAACCCCATTGAGCCCCATAGCCCTAACCCAGCGAGCCACCGGTCACCAGGGCAGCTGGAGGAGTTGGATAAAGCGACAGAAGATGGGGCGGCTACGGACTGCAATTCGGAGCAGGGGTGCCCAGAAAGCTTGGAAACCCTGAGCTGCGGATTTCAATCCACAGCTGCCTAGTTGTACCTGGCTAGACACAAAAATTCATGAAATAATTAAAAAAAAAAGGGCTTCCCTATATTTTTGGATCCCAGCCGGGTACAAATAGGCAGCTGGGGGTTGGGGGCGAAGCCCACATAATTTTTGGGTTCAAAAAACTCTTGCATACAGTCCTGGATGGAGTATGATGAGCCTTGTGGTTTTTCAGCTGCTGTCTGCTGTCTGTCTGTATGGAGGAGAGCAGACAGCAGCTGCAGAACTACAAGGTTCAGCATACTCCATCCAGGACTGTATGCTGGAGTGAGAGCCAGGGGGAGCAGAACTGCAAGGCTCAGCATACTTCATCCACTAGTATATGCAGGAGAGCAGACAGCAGCTGCAGAACTACAAGGCTCAACATACTCCATCCTGGACTGTATGCGGAGATTTTTGCTCACCAAAGAAATGACGTGGGCTTTGCCATATTTTTGTATGCTAGCCAGGTACAGCAGGCAGGTACGGCTGCCCCCAACCCCCAGCTGCCTATTTGTACTCAGCAGCCAACTAAAAATATAGGGAAGACTTTTTTTAATTATTTCATTAATTTTTATGAAATAATTTAAAAAAAAGACATGGGCTTCGCCCCATTTTTGTGTCCAGCCAGAAACAACTAGGCAGCTGGGGATTGGAATCCGCAGCACAGGTTAGCTTGACCTTTCTGGGCCTCTCTGCTGCGAATTGCAGTCAGCAGCCGCCCCAGAAAATGGCACTTTCATAGAAGCAACATCATCTGGCGCTGTATCCAACTCTTCCAGCAGCCCTGAAGCCAGGTGGCTTGCTGGGTAATAATGGGTTAATACTAGCTTTGTTTTACTAGCTAATATTAACCCCTTTACGACCTTTGACGGATCTTTCCATCATGGAGCATGTCACGTTAGTCCCCGCCCCCTGCCGCGGGCAGGATTCGGTGATCCGCGCACATATAAGCTGTTTTTAAAAGCTGACATGTGTGCCTGCATATTACGAGTGGAATCGCATTCCACCCGTAACAATAACCCCTCACATCTCACTGCCAAAGTCTGGCAGCGAGATGTATATACGTGCGGTCATGATTTTTACTTACCGCCGCCCCCACCGAAAGTCACGTGAGTGATCACGTGACTTTCGATGGTTGCCATAGTAGCACAGGGTCATGTGATGACGCCTGCAGCTATGACGAGTCACTTTCGTTTTCACTCGTCTTGGAGGCCAGTGAAGCAGGAAGTGACTGTATCTGCTGTTTACAGCTGTATAGCTATGATCAGCAGATAGTGCAGTGCGATCGGATTGCTGATTACTATAGCCCGCTAAGGCGACTAGTAAAATAAAAAAAAGGTAAAAAAAGTTTTAAAAAATAAAAATAAACCCAAAAATTCAAATCACCCCCTTTTACCCCATTGAAAATTAAAGGGTTAAAAAAAAAATAAATATACACATATTTGGCATCGCCGCGTTCAAAAATGCCCAATCTATCAAAATGTAAAATCAATTAATCTGATCAGTAAACGGCGTAGTGGCAAAAAATTCCAAATGCCAAAAATACGTTTTTACGTTGCCGCAAGTTTTACGCAACATGCAATAACAGGCGATCAAAACGTAGCATCTGCGCAAAAATGGTACCATTAGAAATGTCAGCTTGAGACGCAAAAAATAAGCCATCACTGAGCCATAGATCCAAAAAATGAGAACACTACGGGTTTCGAAAAATGGCGCAAAACGTACGCCACTTTTATTGGACAAGCTTGTGAATTTTTTTTAACCCCTTAGATACAAGTAAACCTATACATATTTGTTACAAACTCGCACCGACCTCAGGCATCATACCCACACATCAGTTTTACCATATAGTGAACACAGTGAATAAAACATTCCAAAAACCATTGTGCCATCACACTTTTTTTGCAGTTTTTCCAAACTTGGAATTTATTTGCTGTTTTCCAGTACACCATATGGTAAAACTTATGGTTTCATTTAAAAGTACAACTCGTCCGGCAAAAAACAAGCCCTTATATGGCAAGATTTACAGAAAAATAAAAAAGTTATGAATCTCGGAAGAAGGGGAGCAAAAAATAAAAATGCAAAAACAGAAAGTGCCCGGGGGCTGAAGGGGTTAAGACAGAGATTCTTAATGTCAAGCAAGTTTGACCCGGCCATTAAGAATCTCCAATAAATGGTTAAAAAAAAAAGACACCACTAAGAGAAAAAATACTTTAATAGAAATAAATACACAGACACACTTAAGGGGGCTTTACACGCTGCGACATCGCTAATGCGGAGTCGTTGGGGTCACGGAATTTGTGACGCACATCCGGCAGCATTAGCGATGCCGTTGCATATGACACCGATAAACAATTTTGCATCATTGCAAAAACGTGCAAAATCGCTAATCGGCGACATGGGGGTCCATTCTTAAAAATCGTTACTGCAGCAGTAACAAAGTTGTTCCTCGTTCCTGCGGCAGCACACATCACTGCGTGTGACGCAGCAGGAACGAGGAAGCTCCCCTTACCTGCCTCCCGGCTGCTATGCAGAAGGAAGGAGGTGGGCGGGATGTTATGTCCCGCTCAGCTCCGCCCCTCCGCTGCTATTGGGCGGCGGTTCAGTGACATTTCAGTGACGTCGCTGTGACGCCACACGGACTGCCCCCCTAGAAAGGAGGCGGTTCGGCGGTCACAGAGACGTCGCCGGACAGGTAAGTATGTGTGACGGCTCTGGGCGATGTTGTGCGGCACGGGCAGCGATTTGCCCGTGTCGCGCAACAGATGGGGGCGGGTACTCACACTAGCACACTAGCGATATCGGGACCGATATCGCAGTGTATAAAGTAGCCTTTAGAGACTCCTTGTTTATTACTCCCTCTCAGCCCTCCACGATCCTGGTCTTCTGTCTTCTTTCTCCTTCAACCCATGCAGCTCTGATACATCAGACAGCACTGTATGGGAGGAAGACGCTGCTGCTCCCGTGAGTCTAATCACTCAATGAGTGAGCAGAGGCTGCGGGTTGTAAGCGGTGACGTCACCGCTGCTAAAGTAATCTGACAGGCGGGTTACTATAGCAACGGTGCTCCGATCACGTGATTCCCGGTGCCGCAATTCACCGGCTGTGGCAGCCAGTCCCTGCATGTGGGCTGACTCTGTACAGAGCGCCGGCATGCAGGATCAGGGAAGCCGACCATGTGCCAGAGCATCTCGCCGGTACACGGAGATGCTCAAACAAGCACCGCATACTGGAGAGATGCACTGACAGGACCTAGCATGACATCTAGCCATGTGATCAGTCTGTAGCCAATGAGATAATAGACACGTGACTGGTCACATGCTATGACGACGTCATGGAAGGTCCTTTTATCAGTACTTGTTACCGGGAGGGCACAGCGATGATCGGAAGGAAAAGCGGCGGGAGACAGAGTGCAGGACGCATCGTGGGGACCTGTAAGTGTAATGGCAATGTTTATTAACTGTATGTGCATATGTATAATTTGTTTGTGTTTTCCTGCCATTGTTTTCAATGAGGTTCGAAGGTGTTCACCGAACGTTCGCCGAACTAAGCTGCCGTTCGATGAACCGAACTTGAACACTAGGGGGGTGGCTCATCTCTACTCGTAACGAGCAGTTGGATGCATGGACGGACTCCACTCATGTACCGAGTATAATAGAAGTCAATGGGCAGTTCATTAATTTTTTCATAAGATCTTCATGAAAAATGCTTGACTTTGCAATGACTTCAATTTCACTGTGTACATGAGTCAAGCCTGTCCGAAAGCTCGTTACAAGTACCAAGTGTGGCACCCCAGGGTTCAGTTGCCACAAATATACCTGTACCTGGGCAGGGAAGGATATCCACATTAGGTAATCCCACATACAACATTTCCACTCCAAGCCTGGAGGCGTAGCTCTACAAGTCGAGTTCAGGTGAGGTCCCCTATAAATCCAGGTTTGGAGGCGGAGTCAGAGAGACAGTTGACAGTTGGAGAAAAGGAGACTGTGCGAGCAGAGAGTGAGGGAAGACATCAAAATAGAGAGGGCAGTGCTTAGCTCGCACAAGTAACTGTGTGACCGCCTGAGGGATCAAGAGTGAGGCAAAAGAGGAGAGACCGGGGAGGTGGAGCCTGACCGATTCATCCCCAAGGAACAGCGCTGATTATCGGACACCGGCGTCCGAGATTGTGAGGGATCTAATCTGCCCAGCAATAAAGACCGGGGACCAGGGAGACTGCAGATCTCCAGCCGCAGCAGCACCTGAAGGCAAAGCCGCTACACAGAGCTTAGGGACCGCAGTGAGTACAGCAGTGCCCCTTAGAGAAGCTCCCACCGCCTGTCATACAGGTGAAGACAGTTATAGAGGGACAAGGTATAGCTACAGGCAGCCTAGTACCAAGGAGAAACATAGCGCAGCAGGGAGGCCACACAACTAACCTGGTATAGAGATCCTGAACTGTTCCCAGATTACCCAAAAGCTGTCACATCAGAAACTGAACCCCTTTTTAACACCTGCAAGTAAAATCTGGTCAGAGTTAATGAATTGGTGTGACGCACTTTATTTCTTTCATCTGAGAAGCCATATGCTGCTGCACTAAAGTGACAGTTGAAAAGGCTGTGAGGAAAAACGGCCGCCATATCTGTGTACTACTAAAACTGCCCTGGGGACCCTGCTTCACCTACAGGAAGCGTAAACAGCAGGCTGCCTAACCATCACCCCAGAGGTCTGACCTGCAGCCCCAGTAACCATACTGGAACCGTAGGTGGCGTCACAAAATACTTTTATTTATTTATTTTTTTCTTTATTATTTTTTTTTTTATTTTTATTTTATTTTTATTATTTATTGACTTTCAGCGACCACCAGGGCCACGGAACCGGGCACAGGCCCCCGTGACATAATCCCATTAACCAACACCCTGAACCGAGTACCCCACGGCCCTGGAGCGGGTCAGCTTTTGGCGTCACGAACAGGATCTGGACAAGGCCCAGTAACCCTGGGTAACGTGTGCCTTGAAAACTGTTTAATAATAACTGAACTTTGCCGCCATTTTGAGCATTTGAAAAACTAACTGCGCCACAGTGAGGATGGAGATGCAAGGCGATGCTGATGCTGCTGGAGCAGCTGCAGCACCTGAAGCTGTAGCCCCGATCATGCCGCTTGCTCTGCCGTATGTCCCAGGGGCGGCATGGTTACCGCAATATGCTGGGGAGCCCAATACCCTAGCTGAATTTAGAGGAAAGATGTGCAATTTCCTGGATATATACTCTATGACTGACAAGCAAAAAGTGTCTGTTTTGCTGGGGCAACTGACGGGTGCAGTAGAGCGAGAGGTTAAATCCTGGCTGAATACAGATAAAAGGACAATAACCCAGATATTTGCTAATTTAAAAGCTGCTTTTGAAACTTGTACTGTAGCTAAGCTAAGAATGAGGTTTTACAACTGCAAACAAAGACCGCAGGATAGCATACGGGATTATGCATTGAACCTTCAGGAGGCGCTGCAGGCTGTAAAGCAGGTAGACCCTGAAAGTGCACGAGAGGAAGATAAAATGTTAATTGAACAGTTTCTTGAGGGGCTACATTTACCAATTCATCAAACACAGCTGTGTCTATGCGTCATGGAGCATCCGAGTCTAGACTTTGTAACTCTGAAGAACCGGGCCATTAGAGCACTGCGAGTCCCTGTGACTACAGACCCCGCATCTCAACCACGGCAAGCCATCACCTCTCCCTCAGAGGTGGCGTCCCTTTCCTTAACTCCAGCAGAAATCAATGGACAGACTGTAATACCTGGTGCCTCTGATGACTTGCGTTCCCAGGTACAGCAGCTGACAAAAGATGTGGCCATGCTCCTAAAGGCCATGCAACTCCAGCAGAAACCACATTCGTCAGAGAGGATCCAGTTGGCTGACAGCCCTGAGGACGTCCCGCGGATGCGAGGAAGGATTAACCCGCCGTCCAGAGGAAGACCCAACGACCGCTACGACTCGTCAGGACAGCCTATCTGCCGCCGTTGTAACGAGGCGGGCCACTTTGCCAGGTCATGTCCTTTAAACCAGCGACTCCTGGGGCAGCGGGCCGGCCACCAGGAATAAAACAACCAGGCCCATCGAACTGGCGCGATAGATATGTGGGAGGACGACCATTCCTATTTATCGTGCTAGATGGCATTCCCACACTTGCTCTATTGGACACTGACTCACAAGTGACGACGATTCCGCATATCCTTTACAAAAGATTTTGGGCCGATTCTGAGCTCACTCGCCCAGACCCAGACCTTACTATATATGCTGCTAATGGACAACTGGTATCACAAGTAGGGTACAAGGAGGTGACGATAAAGGTGGGAAGGGAGGAGCTAAAGGGCCAAGGACTTATTGTGGTGGATACTGATTGTCGTGAAAGAAATCCAACAATGATATTAGGTACTAATGTTGTTCAAAATTGTCTAGGAGAAGTTCTTTTCTTGCTCCAGCAGGTTGCAGAAACTGCCAGCATCGGGCAGCAGAGGGTCCTACAGAAAGAAATCAAAGCCCTTCTGCAGAGACAACAGGTAGAGTTGTCTGGTGGAGAAATCGGCAGTGTACGGGTAAGCGACCCATTCCCCATTGTGTTACACCCAAGAAGTGAAGTGATGATTTGGTGTCGGGCAGCTATAGGCCTCAGAGGGTGGGATTACCAGGCAATGGTAGAGCCCATGTACTCAGATAGTAGGCCCACAGTCCTGACAGCCAGGGGGATAGTTGATGTACGCAAAGGGAGGGTACCTGTATGAGTTTTAAACTGTGGAGAGGAAGAGGTCAAGCTACCCAGATATTCTACTGTTGCCAAGTTGTTCACTGTCAACAACAACTCAATTCAGGCAGTGGAACCCTTGACCCCATCCGACCAGGTGGAGGACAACAGCTCCAAGGGACAGCTGGAGGACTGGTGTCAGAAGCTGCATGTCGGCACTGATTCCACCCCTTCTTACCAAAGGCACGGAGTTTATCGGGTGGTGAAGGAATATGAACGGGTCTTTAGTAAGCATCCATTAGACTTTGGGCGGATAAAAGGGGTACACCATTGCATACCCACAGGAGACCATCCAGCTATAAAAGAGAGATACAGGCCTATACCACCAGCTCACTATCAGTGTGCTAAAGATATGTTACGGGAAATGAAGGAAGCTGGGGTTATTAGAGATAGTTGTAGCCCCTGGTCAGCCCCACTTGTCCTGGTAAGAAAGAAAGATGGCACAATGAGGATGTGCGTTGACTATAGGCAGATAAACCGCATAACACACAAGGATGCTTACCCGTTGCCTCGCATTGAGGAATCACTTGCTGCACTGAAAGCTGCTAATTTCTTTTCCACCTTAGATCTTACCAGTGGGTATTGGCAGGTTTCCATGGCAGAAGAAGATCGAGAGAAGACCGTATTCACGACGCCGATGGGTCTGTGTGAGTTCAACAGCATGCCGTTTGGACTCTGTAATGCACCCGGCACGTTCCAAAGGCTGATGGAGTGTTGCCTGGGGCACTGAAATTTCGAGACTGTACTGATATATCTTGATGACGTCATCGTGTATTCCAAGACGTATGAGGAACATCTGGAGCACCTGGCCGAGGTGTTTGAAGCATTGTCAACGTTTGGTATGAAACTAAAGCCTTCAAAATGCCATTTGCTGAAGCCGAAGGTTCAGTATCTTGGGCATGTGGTCAGTGCGGATGGTGTGGCACCAGACCCTGAAAAGGTCACTGCTATCAGAGACTGGCCAAAGCCAACCACCATCAAAGAGGTGCGTCAGTTCTTGGGGCTGGTAAGATACTACAGGAGGTTCATAAAGGACTTCACGAAAATAGCGGCGCCTTTGCAAGATCTCCTGGTAGGCCAGACCAAAAAGGGCAAGACTTCCGGCCCTCCATTTGAATGGGGTGAGAAAGAAGAAGACTCCTTCAAGCACATGAAGTGGGCCCTGACCGGTGAGGAAATCCTGGCCAACCCTGATTATAATCTGCCATTCATGCTGTACACAGATGCCAGTAATGTGGGATTGGGAGCTGTGCTGTCGCAGGTGCAGAATGGCAAAGTACGTGTAATTGCCTTTGCAAGCAGGAAGCTCCGTCCTACTGAGAGAAACCCAGAAAACTACAGTTTGTTCAAGCTGGAATTCCTGGCCTTAGTCTGGGCCGTCACTGAACGATTCAAACACTACCTGGCATCTGCGAAGTTTACCGTATTTACGGATAACAACCCGCTTACCCACTTGGACTCCGCAAAGCTAGGTGCACTAGAGCAGCGATGGGTGGCCCGGTTGTCAAACTATGACTTCACCATCAAATATCGGGCAGGCCGCAAAAACACCAACGCTGATGCATTGTCGAGAATACCCCATTTACCAGATGCAGGAGAAGACTCGGATGAGCTAGAAGAGGTAGAGCTGCTGGCTTTTCACTGCAACAGTGCATCCCAGTGTAACCAAGGTGTTAAAGGCAAATGCCAAGAGGCCACGCTGAACCCGTTACCTTACCATGGGTGGGAGGAAATGCAAGACAGCGATCCGGCTGTTCGCCTAGTTAAAGAGCTAATAATCCAACCAGACTCAAGTCTTAGCCCAGATGCCCCACCGGAAGCGCAGCACCTGTGGAAGGAAAAGAGCAGATTGTTCATCTACAGGGGTAGGCTATGCAGACATTACATCAACCCCCGAACCTATGAGAGGGTGTGGAAAATAGTGGTACCGAAGAGAGATGTTCAGATGGTGCTGGAGGCGTACCATGATGGAGCAGGACACTTCAGGTGGAAGAAGCTTGAGGTACTGTTACGCAACAGATTCTACTGGGTTGGCATGAGAACTACCATTGAGAACTGGTGCCGAAACTGTAGCCCATGCAACCTGAGAAGAAAGGATCGTGACAGTCAAAGAGCTCCACTACAACCAATTGTCACCAAGCAGCCGCTGGAACTTGTAGCCTTTGACCATGTGAAATTGACACCTAGTAGATCCGGTTTTACGTATGCCCTCACTATGGTGGACCACTATTCCCGGTTTCTGGTGGTAGTACCTGTAAAGGACTTGACAGCAAGAACCGCAGCGAGAACCTTTCAAGCCTACTTCTGCAGACCACATGGCTACCCGGAACAGGTGTTGATGGATC
Source organism: Anomaloglossus baeobatrachus (assembly GCF_048569485.1). Lineage (NCBI taxonomy): Eukaryota > Metazoa > Chordata > Amphibia > Anura > Aromobatidae > Anomaloglossus > Anomaloglossus baeobatrachus. The sequence continues at coordinate 151,378,443 of NC_134357.1, forward strand.
AAGGTTCTGCGTTCGAAGCTGAAGTGTTACAGGAGTTTTGCAACCTGTATGGATGTAAGAAAATCCGAACCACACCAAATCACCCACAGACCAACGGCATGTGTGAGAAAATGAACCAGGTGGTTATAGACCTGTTGAAAATCTTGCCATTGGAAGAAAGAAGCATGTGGCCAGAGAAGTTGCCTGATTTAGTAGACATGTACAACAACATCCCTGTGAGTTCCACCAATTGCACGCCAGCGTACTTAATGAGAGCAAGACCCGGGAAGTTACCAGTTGACCTAGAGATGGGAATTGTCGTTCCTGAAACCAGTTCACCTGAAGCTGATTGGGACACCAAGCGCCAAGAGCAGTACAAAAAGTACAGGAGTGTGTAGAAAGAAGCCTAGACCAAATTAGAGAAAGGCAAGAGAAAGATTACAAAAAGAATGCACCAGCTGCTCCTTTAATACCTGGAGAGATGGTTCTAAAAAGAAAAAGAAGGACCCATAAGCTTGATGACCAGTGGGAAGCAGAACCATACACAGTATTGCCCTCTATATTTGACAACAAGAAAATCTGCTTAATCAGCAAGGATAAGGGAAAAATGTCAGCGGCAGTTTCTAGTGACCACCTTAAAAAATGTCCTGAACAGTTGAAGCAAAAAGAAGTAATCCCCTGTATACCTCAACCTAAAGAGGAAAAGAAAGAGAAGATGATAAGAACAGTACTTGATGATTTTCCTGAAAGTTGGCCTCAGTACAATGGAGCTATAATTATACCATTATTGACTGGTGCTCAACCAGTAGAAGTCCCAGAAAGACTGGAAGAACCGGTCAACGTTTCAGAAGAACTACCTGTCGCAGTAGAACCAGAGAACCCTGCTATTGGGGATCCTGCCAGTCCTATGGTAAGACTAAGACAACATTCACGCATACCAATATTGCGTAGATCCTCATGCAGACTAGTAGATAGTGCACGCATAGCACCAGCACTAGGTACCAGTACACTGCACTGACCAGTTGTGACACAGGCATTACGTAGGTCTAGCCGTAGCAACTTTGGTCAGCCCCCCATCCCGTTATATAGAAGAATATTAAATAGAAAGTGTAGTAGTTAGTAAAATGTAAAAATATGTTATTTATTTGTTTATTGTAACTAAGTAAATTCGTAACCGTCAAGCGTGTTGAGCCTGCAGGACTTTTTGCATGAACTTTTGCATCTTCTTGAACTTTTATGGACCAATGGACCACAGAACTGGTAGTGGTCAAAAACTTTCTTATATATACCATACTCTCATTTTGCAGCGGAAGGACTGCATTTTTCTGTGTTATTGGTTTTTGTAATTTTTATTTTTTAAGACTTTGTACTACTCTTTATTGTTGCTAATGTTTTATAAGTTTGTGTTTCCAGTCCAGGAGTACTGAATTTAACTAAGGGGGAATGTGGCACCCCAGGTTTCAGTTGCCACAAATATACCTGTACCTGGGCAGGGAAGGATCTCCACATTAAGTAATCCCACATACAACATTTCCACTCCAAGCCTGGAGGGGGAGCTCTACAAGTCGAGTTCAGGTGAGGTCCCCTATAAATCCAGGTTTGGAGGCGGAGTCAGAGAGACAGTTGACAGTTGGAGAAAAGGAGACTGTGCGAGCAGAGAGTGAGGGAAGACATCAAAATGGAGAGGGCAGTGCTTAGCCTGCACAAGTAACTGTGTGACCGCCTGAGGGATCAAGAGTGAGGCAAAAGAGGAGAGACCGGGGAGGTGGAGCCTGACCGATTCATCCCCAAGGAACAGCGCTGATTATCGGACACCGGCATCCGAGATTGTGAGGGATCTAATCTGTCCAGCAATAAAGACCGGGGGCCAGGGAGACTGCAGATCTCCTGGCCGCAGCAGCACCTGAAGGCAAAGCCGCTACACAGAGCTTAGGGACCGCAGTGAGTACAGCAGTGCCCCTTAGAGAAGCTACCACCACCTGTCATACAGGTGAAGACAATGAGAGAGGGACAAGGTATAGCTACAGGCAGCCTAGTACCAAGGAGAAACATAGCGCAGCAGGGAGGCCACACAACTAACCTGGCATAGAGATCCTGAACTGTTCCCAGATTACCCAAAAGCTGTCACATCAGAAACTGAACCCCTTTTTAACACCTGCAAGTAAAATCTGGTCAGAGTTAATGAATTGGTGTGACGCACTTTATTTCTTTCATCTGAGAAGCCATATGCTGCTGCACTAAAGTGACAGTTGAAAAGGCTGTGAGGAAAAACGGCCGCCATATCTGTGTACTACTAAAACTGCCCTGGGGACCCCGCTTCACCTACGGGAAGTGTAAACAACTGGCTGCCTAACCATCACCCCAGAGGTCTGACCTGCAGCCCCAGTAACCATACTGGAACCGTAGGTGGCGTCACAAAATACTTTTATTTATTTATTTTTTTCTATATTATTTATTTTTTATTTTTTAATTTTTATTATTTATTGACTTTCAGCGACCACCAGGGCCACGGAACCGGGCACAGGCCCCCGTGACATAATCCCATTAACCAACACTCGGAACCGAGTACCCCACGGCCCTGGGGCGGGTCACAAGCACCCGAGCATGGTAGTGCTTGCTCATTACTAATTATTAGTTAACTAGCTTCACATATTCATAATCTTCCTCATGACTGTTGACAAGATAAAAAGCTTGCTTGTGTAGCCAATACATTGAGCCAGACAGCCACTCGCCTGCAAAGATAGTAGCAACACAAAAATAGGAGGAAAGCTCTCATACTTTATAAAGGACAAATATGGCAATGGAAGTTTTAAGACTAGAGCTGAGCGAGCCTCTGAAGGCTCGAGTTCGGTTTGTCAAAAAGAGGCCCCGTTTGAGTTCGGTTCCACGAACTGTTCGACGAACCTCTCGAACCCCATTGAAACCAATGGCAGGCAAACACAAACACATAAAAACACATTATAAATGTACACATACATTAATAAACATTGCCATTACACTTACAGGTCCCCGCGACGTGTCCTGCACTCTGTCTTTCGCCACTTTTCCTTCTGATAATTGCGGCATCCTCCCAGTATCCCACACTGAGGATGGGACCTTCCGTGACGTCAAAAAAGCATGTGACCAGTCACATGTCTATTATCTCATTGGCTACAGACTGGTCACATGGCTAGACGTCATTGCTAGGTCCTGTCATTGCATCTCTCTGGTATGCGGTGATCATTCCAGCATCTCCGTGTACCAGCGAAATGCTCTAGCACATGGTCGGCTTCCCCGTTCTGCTTCCCCGCTCCGTTATTCACCGGCTGCCACAGTCGGTGAATAACGGAGATCACCGTTGCTATAGCAACCCTCCTGTCAGCGGTGATGTCACCGCTTACAGCCTGCAGACTCTGCTCACTCACTGAGGGAATAGACTGCATGGGGAGCAGCAGCGTCTTCCTCCCATGCAGCGCTGTCTGATGTAGCAGAGCTGCATAAGTTGAAGGAGAAAGAAGACAGAAAACCATGGATCGTGGAGGGCTGACAGGGAGTAATAAACATGGAGTCTCTAAGTGTGTCTGTATTTATTTCTATTAAAGTATTTTTTCTCTGCGTGGTGTCTTTTTTTTTTAACCCTTTATTGGAGATTCTTAATGGCCGGGTCAAACTTGCCTGACATTAAGAATCTCTGACTTAATACTAGCTAGTAAAACAAAGCTAGTATTAACCCATTATTATCCAGCAAGCCACCCATCTTCAGGGCTGCTGGAAGAGTTGGATACAGCGCTAGATGATGACGCTTCTATGAAAGCGCCATTTCCTGGGGCGGCTGCAGTCTGCAATTCACAGCAGAGGGGCCCAGAAAGCTCGGGCCAACCTGTGCTGCGGATTCCAATCCCCATCTGCCTAGTTGTTCCTTGCTGGACACAAAAATGGGGCAAAGCTCATGTCAATTTTTTTTTTAATTATTTCATGAAATTTATGAAATTATTAAAAAAAGGGCTTTCCTACTTTTTTTGTTCCCAGACAGGTACAAATAGGCAGCTGGGTGTGGGGGCAGCCGTACCTGCCTGCTGTACCCGGCTAGCATACAAAATATGACGAAGCCCACATCATTTTGTTGGTGGGCGAAAAACTCCTGCATACAGTCCTGGATGGAGTATGCTGAGACTTGAAGTTCTGCAGCTGCTGTCTGCTCTCCTGCATACACTAGTGAATGGAGCATGCTGAGCCTTGTCATTGCCATGTTTCTGTATGCTAGCCAGGTACAGCAGGCAGCCACGGGCTGCCCACAATCCCCAGATGCCTATTTGTACCCGGTTGGGAACCAAAAATATAGGGAAGCCCTTTTTCTTAATTATTTCATGAATTTCATGAAATAATTAAAAAACAAAATGACGTGGGCTTCGCCCATTTTTTGTGTCCAGCCAGGTACAACTAGGCAGCTGGGGATTGGAATCCCAAGTGCAGGGTGCCCAAGCTTTCTGGGCACCCCTGCTGCGAATTGCAGTCTGCAGCCGCCCCAGAAAATGGCGCTTTCATAGAAACGCCATCTTCTGGCGCTGTATCCAACTCTTCCAGCTGCCCTGGTGACGGGTGGCTCGCTGGGTAATAATGGGGTCAGTGCAAAAAAAAAAAAAAAAAAAAACCTACACACTTCTGTGCAGACTCCTGTCTGACAGCAGCAGCTGATAGTTTAGCTGGTCGGGCGGTAAAAAGCCAGCCTCACTGCTCGACTTATAGTGTCAGCTTATTCCATCAGGCGACCACATCAGCTGATCATCGCCAGGTCTGAGAGAGAAAAAAGAGAGAGAAAATAGAGAGAAAAGAGAGAGAAAAAGAGAGAGAGAAAAGAGATATAGAAAATAGAGAAAGAAAAGAGAAGAGAGAGAGAGAGAAAGAGAGATAGAGAAAGGGAGAAAGGGAGAAAGGGAGACAGGGAGAAAGAGAGAAAGAGATAGATAGAGAGAGAGAGAGAGACCTCATTCCGTGAAGCGGCTCGATGATGTCCGGCTACCCTCTGTGCATAATTAAAATAATAATATTTTAAAATTAATTATAAATAAAGAATAATAACTAATTAATTTAAATTTGAAAATAAAAAAAAATCTTTACCGACACAGCCGGGAATTCAACTCGTTAAGTTATGCTTCTTAGGCGACCGCTCTATCAATTCAGCCACTGGCTCCAATGAGGAACATAGGCAGATTTCATTATCTTGAGGTTTGCAAAGCAGACTGAAGTCTTCATGTGCTACATGGAGAGTACACAGCGATCGTGTTCTACGGTGCTGCTGCATCTTCATGTAGCAGAGCTGACAGTGTCGTGTGGATTACTTCGGACCTGGATTGTTGTTTTTGGGATTAATAAAATGGTGAAAGAGGATTTTTTTTATCTTTTATTCCAAATAAAGGATTTTTCGCTGCGTGTGTTTCTTTACTTTCATTTTCAGGTTGATCATGGAAGGTGTCTCGAGGAGACGCTTGTCATGATTAACCTCTTATTACCCCGATTGCCACCGCACCAGGGCAATTCGGGATGAGCGGCAATTCCGGGCGGCTGCTGGGTGATATTGTTAGGGTGGTGGGCTCCCGATAATGTGGTGCTCTCCATCCTGACAATACCAGCCTCGAGCCATGTGACTTTATGGGCGGAACCACATTTTTTTTTTTATTATTATTTATTTATTTATTTTACTGCACGATATAGACCCACCCACCGGCGGCTGTGGTTGGTTGCAGTGAGACACCTATCACTCATCGTGGGGGCGTGTCTGACTGCAACCAATCATGGGCGCTGGTGGGCGGGGAAAGCACGGAATAACTGATTGAATAATGAAGCGGCAGCCATTTTCAAAAGAGGAAAATACACCACAGATTTGTGACAGCCGTGCAGCGAGGCGCCCGTGATCAGTGAGTAGGAAAGAGAGAGGGATTGTGCTGGAGACGCAGGACGCATGCAGACAGCAATGTGTGCACAAAGTCTTACTGTGAAAAGCCACGTTTTTGGTGCTCAAACCGTTCTCGAACGTAACTCAAACTGCCGAACTTTTAGCAAAAAGCTCGAGTTCGTCGAACGTCTCGAACACCCCTCAAAATCACTCGAACATAAAATTGGCGAACTTCGAACTTCGCTCCTCTCTATTTAAGACTAACTGAAGTGGTCAGAAATTAGACCATGGGCAGTATGCAAGATTGAAATACATGCCTTTAAGGTGAAGGTGTCATGTCAGCTAATGCTATTAATCTGCAGATATAGGGTTAACCAGCAGGTTAATAATGTTACAATCATTAAACCTTCCAGGAATAAGTAACTTTATTTTACTTTCAAGCTGCCAACTTTCAGTCATACCAACGTGTTGGTGAAGCTACAGTCATTACAGACAATGTGACCAACGGCTGTAAGCACACATCAGCACTTTGGCATACTATTACCACTAAATGCTTTTATTAAAATAATTAGGTAAGTATTAGATGATCATCTAATAAATAGTAACTATAGGTGCAGTACATACAAAAACAAATATTAAAGGGGTTAGTCCAAAGGACAAATTAAACTTCCTCTAAATCCTTATCTATTTAGTGTCATAATCAAATTTGTGTTCTAATATACTTGCTTTAAAGATGCACTCCTATCAAAATTTTTGGCTCCTAATATATTGCAATAATCATATTATATGGCATTGTGTACTTAAAATTACTCATTTTACCTTTCTACGCAGTAAATTCTTTTTACTCTGCTGTATGTAGAAGCAGGAAGCCTCTTGTCCCTACAAATGTCATTCCCCTCTTCAATTCCTGACCAAGCTGTTCCTGTTCCCTCTTCCCGCTTACCAGGGACTTTTGCAATGCCTCATGACTCATGCAGGGAAGAGACTTTCTGTTTCTACATACAGCTTAGAAGGATTCAGGTAGTCAGTTTTTAATAACATGAAAATATACAGCCGTAAGGGTGGAGGTCCATGCTCATACCCCTATATACCAATAGTTTTGAAGCTAGATTTAAGGCAAAACCCCTCACTCTGCCTGAATAAATAACAATTGGTAGAAATACACATATAAGAAATTACCTATATGTATAAAAATCTGCGCTAAACTAAGGTTATTATTATCAATTGAATAAAAATGTTTTAGTTTTATTTTCAGTGTAAAATGGGGATTTAATTTAATATTTATTAAAATAGGATTACAATGTTACAATGCGATAATTACATAACACATGTATTGCACAATTATAAGAGATTTTTTTTTTTTTTTTTAAATGGAGCCCCGGCCGACGGCTGCAACCTAAAAATAAAAAAAAAAGGTTTTTTTAGTCTCATTTTAGATACTTGTGCTATGATCTCCTGCACCAGGCAAACACACTGGGAGTGCAGGGAGATTTACACATACCGAGGAGGTATACATAATAGGGACAAGTACAATATTCATAAACAATACAAGACACAGACAGGTACAGGAGGAGAGAGGTCCCTACCTGCGAGGGGTCACAGTCTACAGGGGATAGGTGAGGATACAATAGGTGAGGGTAGAGCTGGTCATGCGGTGCTGTATCAGACTGAGGGTTACAGCAGGTTGTAGGCTTGTTGGAAGAGGTGGGTCTTCAGGTTCCTTTTGAAACTTGTCAAGGTAGGCGAGAGTATGATGTGTTGAGGCAGAGCATTCCAGAGTATGGGGAGGCACGGGAGAAATCTTGGATGCGTTGGTGGGAAGAGAAGATGAGAGGGGAGTAGAGAAGGAGATCTTGTGAGGATCGAAGGTTACATGCAAGTAAGTACCGAGAGACTAGGTCAGAGATGTAGGGAGGAGACAGGTTGTGGATGGCTTTGTAGGTCACGGTTAGGGGGGCTTTACACGTTGCGACATCGCTACTGATATATCGTCGGGGTCACGTCATTAGTGATGCACATCTGGCGATGGTAGTGACATCGCAATGTGTAAATCCTAGGTGCGACGATGAACGAGCACAGAAGCATACAATATCGATGATCTGTGTATCGTCGTTAATTTCCATAATCTCGTTTCGACCGCAGGTACAATGTTGTTTGTCGTTCCTGCAGCTCCACACATCGCTGTGTGTAAACCTGCAGGAGCGACAAACATCTCCTTACCTGCATCTCGACGGCAATGCAGAAGGGAGAAGGTGGGCGGGATGTAATGTCCCGCTCATCTCTGCCTCTCCGCTTCTATTGGCCGGCCGATTAGTGACGTTGAGGTGACGTCGCTGTGACACCAAACGCACCTCCCCCTTGAAGGAGGGATTGTCCGGCAGTCACAGCAACGTCGCCGAGCAGGTATGTGCGTGTGAAGCTGCCGTAGTGATAATGTTCACTACGGCAGCAATCACCAGATATCGCATGTGCGACGAGGGCGGGTGCTATCACGCTGGACATCGCTAGCAATTGCGTGCGATGTTGCAACGTCTAAAGCCCGCCTTAGGGTTTTGAACTTTAGTCATTGGGCAATGGGAGCCAGTGAAGGGATTGGCAGAGAGGAGAGGTCGGGGAGTAGCGGGGGGACAGGTAGATTAGTCGGGCAGCAAAGTTTAGAATAGATTGTAGGGGTGCAAGACTGTTAGAAAGGAGGCCACAGAGCAGGAGGTTGCTATAATCCAGGCGGGAGATAATAAGGTCATGTACTAAGGTTTTTGCAGCTTCTTGGGAAAGGAATGTATGGATCCGGGAAATATTTTTGAGTTGGAGGCGGCAGGAGGTGAAGAGGGCTTGGATGTGTGGCTTGAAAGAGAGATCAAAGTCTAGGATTACTCCCAGGCAGTGAGCACGTGGTGCTGGGGAAAGTGAGCAGCCATTGATATTGATGGATATGTCAGGTGGAGGGGTTGAGTGAGGAGGAGGAAAGACAATGAATTCTGTTTTGTCCATGTTCAATTTTAAGAATCAAGCAGAGAAAAAGGATGAAATAGCAGACAGACATTGTGGGATTCTGGTTAGTAGGGAGGTGATGTCAGGTCCAGAGAGGTAGATAATAATAATAATAATATTTTATTCATTTATATTGCACTATTAATTCCACAGCACTCGACATACAATGGCAACACTGTCCCGATTGGGGCTCACAATCTAGAGTCCCTATCTGTATGTCTTTGGAGTGTGGGAGGAAACCGGAGAACCTGGAGGAAACCCACGCAAACACGGGGAGAACATACAAACTCCTTGCAGATGGTGTCCTTCGTGGGATTTGAACCCAGGACCCCAGTGCTGCAAGACTGCAGTGCTAACCACCGAGCCAACGTGCCGCCCAGATCTGCATATCATCAGCATAGAGATGATACTGAAAACCGTGGAACTCTATGAGCTATCCCAGGCCGAAGGTGTAAATGGAGAACAGCAGGGGTTCAAGAAATAAACCTTGGGGGACTCCGACAGACAGGGGGCGAGATGAGGAAGTGGTGTGAGAGTGGGAGACGCTGAAAGTTCGGTTGGTTAAGTTTGAGGAGATCCAAGATAGAGCCAAGTCTGCAATGCCCAGAGATGAGAGAATTTGTAGTAGAAGGGAGTGGTCTACTGTGTCAAAGGCAAAGGACAGGTCAAGGAGGAGGAAGACAGAGTAGTGTCGCTTGGATTTTGCAGTTAGTAGGTCGTTAGTGACTTTGGTTAGGGCTAGAAATGAGCGCGGTTCACGGTTCGTGGTTCTTCAGTTCGCGGCTCGAGTGATTTTGGGGGCTGTTCTAGATCGAACTAGAACTCGAGCTTTTTGCTAAAGCTCGATAGTTCTAGATACATTCGAGAACGGTTCTAGCAGCAAAAAGACAAGCTAATTACTATCTGGCTTTCCGCTGTAATAGTGTAAGTCACTCTGTGACTCACACTATTATGAAATTTCAGCGTATAGTGTGCGGGAACAGTGCATTCAGATCACTGCTGTTTGGATAATGGCGATCACCATTTTTTTTTTTTCTTGTCTTCCTTCCCTAAGCGCGCGCGTGTAGTGGGGCGGGCCAGCATGTCAGCCAATCTCAGACACACACACAGCTAAGTGGACTTTTAACCAGAGAAGCAACGGCATGTGTGATAGGATGTCCATGTCACATGACTGTGCATTATAAAAACGGACATTTTCCTCCAGCACACCATTATCTGCCTTCTGCGTCTGGGTGTCAGTCACCGCTGGCGTAGCTCCTGTCTCCGATACTGCTGTGTACGCTCTATACACAGTGCTATACAGAATAGGGATAGAAGTTTCTATTAGTCCTTGTAAGGGCTAATACCGGCAGGATCAGAGCCATAGGTGACAGTCAGATCCGTGAAAACAGATTTTAACAGCTACACAAGATGACAGCGTCTGTGTAGCTAAGGTCAGGGATTTCCTCGCTGCATTTCCCCATTAGGAGGGATAGAAAGGGAGGCTTCCTTTCCTCTACCCAGACCCACAACCCTGCCACTGTACCCTCCTGCCCTTTGCACACTCAAGCTCATTGTTACTAAGCCATTATACTAGCAAACACTGAGGAAACTTAGTGGCATCCTTAAAGTGGCTGTTGGACTTCCACTAGTGTCCCACTATTGCAAATCTATTTGCAGCACCTCTGCATTGCACACACAGACTCATTGTTACTAAGCCATTATACTAGCAAACACTTAGTAAACTTAGTGGCATCCTAAAAGTGGCTGTTTGACTTCCATTAGTGTCCCACTGGTGCCAAGCTATTTCTAGCACCTCTGCATGACACCCTCCTTTTCTGTTTTTAATAAGCTATAATATTAGCAAAAAATGCTGCCATTTAGTGGCATACAAAAAGTGGCTGTTGTACTTCCATTTTTGCCCCCACTGGTGCCAAGCTATTTCTAGCACCTCTGCATGACATCCTCCTGCTCTGTTTTTAATAAGCTATAATAATAGCAAAAAATGCTGCCATTTAGTGGCATGCAAAAAGTGGCTGTTGTACTTCCTTTTGTGCCCCCACTGGTGCCAAGCTATTTCTAGCACCTCTGCATGACACCCTCCTGCTCTGTTTTTAATAAGCTATAATAATAGCAAAAAATGCTGCCATTTAGTGGCATACAAAAAGTGGCTGTTGTACTCCATTTGTGCCCCCACTGGTGCCAAGCTATTTCTAGCACCTCTGCATGACACCCTCCTGCTCTGTTTTTAATAATAATATATATATAATATAATAATATAATAATAGCAAAAAATGCTGCCATTTAGTGGCATACAAAAAGTGGCTGTTGGACTTCCATTAGTGTCCCACTATTGCAAATCTATTTGCAGCACCTCTGCATTGCACACTCAGACTCATTGTTACTAAGCCATTATACTAGCAAACATTGAGTAAACTTAGTGGCATCCTAAAAGTGGCTGTTGGACTTCCATTAGTGCCCCATTGGTGCCAAGCTATTTGCAGCACCTCTGCATGACACCCTCATGCACATTTTGCTACGCTAATTTTATAGCAAACTCAGCAAACCTTGCTGCATTTGATCATTCGGAGGGATAGAAAGTGAGGCTTCCTTTACTGTCCTGGTACCCACAGAACACGGCCACTGTACCCACCTGTCCACTTTTTCCACGCTATTTAATTTGCCAAAAGAGCTGACTCTTTTTCTGCCTTCCTAAAATTGTCTGTAATACTAAGTTAGTGTTCCTTTGCTGCCAAGCAAGGTACAACACATGTGCATTCTACACTCCTTTCCAGTTCTGGAATGCAATTATTAACTGCAGGTAGTCCAGCCAATCTGTGACGAAGGTGCAGGTGTGGATATAAAGTAGCCTGCATCCAATGTTGGTTTTGTCGATGTCTGACAGCTCAACAATACCATCTGTTTCCACTTCCAAAACAAGTTATGACCTGCCAATCACACTCCCTGTTGCGTGTAAAGGGGTGGAAGTTCAGAGTGAAAAACCATGTGAGACTGCTGTCCCCACAGTCACAGAGGATGAAGAGCACGCAGATGCACTTGATGGCGCAGGCGGTGGTTGCACAGGCATGCTAGGCCGCATTGTAGCACAGTGAAATTCACATTGAGACTTATGCTTCATTTTAAGTCGTGTACAGGGTGGGCTCCCCAGTATGCAGCAAAACCAGGCAACAGGAAAAGGACTCTAGGCAGTTGGGTTGATAAATGATTGTTTAACTTTACCAAAACAAACAATAAGAACCATACATACAATTTAAGTAATTAAACAATCTATTCTGTTGCCTACTACCTGCTAATCCCTCTGCGTAGTAATTGTGTGTTTGTGCGTGTGTGTGTGTGTGTGTGTGTGTGTGCGAACACGACTTACCAGTGGCGCATCACAAGAAGCTTCCAAGTTATCTACCCAAACATAGACAAAACACATTACCCCCCCTGAATACCCTTGTTAGCTGAAGCCTCACAGATAAGGCAGATGATAACAGTGTGAATGCAAACCACACAGCTCTGCAACACAGTCATGTAAATCTTGAAAATTAACAGTCAATGCAAACATGTGTCACTGTCCATCTATGATTTAAACTGTACGTGACAATTTGACAGTGCAGAGGCAGCAAGTCTTATTGTTTATATAGTCGGCCTACCCAGAACAGATATGTGTTTTGCTAATAAAACAAAGTGTTGCGTGCCCGCATTATTGTCTGGGCACAGCCTACCGTACCCGGGTACTGTGATGTCCAGTTGCCAGAAATACAGACTTTACGCTCCTCTCACGGTAAGCAGTATAGACAGCACAATAAGAATGTTGGTCTGTTGCACAGGATGCTGCTCACTGGCGTTACGGTACTCCTCACCAAACTCCAAAATGACTCCCCTCATAATTGAATGAAGTGTTTCCGCGGTGACTCCTTGCTGTAACACACACCTTTAGCTTTTCTTTCTGTTCATAGACAGCATCTCCAAGTCCACACCGAAAGAGCAATTTCTCCTCCACGTCTAAGTGTGGAGAGGCAGCTAGTGCGCATGCGTGTGCCGATTTACCCCAGCCGCAGCCTAACTACAGTGTTTCGCCTAGTGAGTATGCTCAGCCTGACTGTGCCATTCCTGAGGCTAAGTCTTCATTTCGGGATACAGCGCATGCTCCCACACTTAGTGCCAAAAGCCTCTTTGCACAGGTACTTGCACTCCGTGCCGGGTCTAAGTCCTGTGTTGTGCCTAGACACCATGCTAAAGCTGATAGTCTTTTTTCGGAGACTGTATTTCATGCTACTGAGCATGATCAGGCACTTACTGCATCAGAGACTAGGTCCGGTAATGAACTCTTTGGCCCTGCCCCTGATGTGGGGGGCCCATATAGACCACAGGGCATCAGGTGTCCTGACGATGTGGCCAGGCCACTCCCAAATGGCTTGCAGAGGCCCGCCCCTATGACTTGTCACCTCATTATTGATGGTCAGACGATGACGGGTGAGGTGTTTGTGTCGTGGCAGCCATGAGGTCATTATTGAAGTTGCGGTTCCAAATAGGACGCTAGTTATGCCACTCATGATGTGTCACTCTGCTTTTGTCTCCAGGAGGTGCATTGTGGTCCACCCTGGTTTGGGGCGGACCCAGGTTATAAAAGGGGCTGGAGCCAACAAGGAGGTGCGCAGTCTTCTATTATGCTCCGAAAGAGCACACCTCTATGGGTTGAACCCATTGCAGCTTTAGGCCAGAGGAAGGCAGGGATAGGGCATCGATGCAGGCCGCCACCACAGTTGGTAACGCAGAACAGTTAAGACCAGCTCCTGTCCTACCAGTCCTGCTTGTGCAGCCCAGTGGCATTAACAGGCCTGCTGCTGCTGATGCGCCTGCTGTCCACAGGTGTGGCCTCAATGCACACGGTCAGCGTACTCAATGGCCCCTGTGATGTTAACAAGGAGTTCCTGGGCTGGGTGGGCGTGTGGACCCTGTGACGCTAACAGGGCTCCCTGTCTCCAGATCCGAGTGGCGTCTAACTAGGTTCAGGCTACTATTAGTTTCATAGCCACACAGCTCTGTATCCTCCACCTAACCTTCCATTTGCCAACCTCTCCTTTTCCATCTGGGAGCACGGTGGACACTGACTGCTGATGGGGATATATACCTTTCTCTTTCTTTTCTTATTAATTTTCGTTATATAGCGGTAACATAGTATATACCACCTTATCCAAATCTGCCAGTCCCACCGTAACAGATGGTGTTTCTTCAGCAAATGTTACTTTTGCTTAACCACCAAACCCACGGACAAAAACTTTTTTCCCCTTTCCAACACACCTGTTCCCCTTTCCACCAGCATCTGTCCTTTTTCAACTCATTTTGTATATGACGAAAAGTGCAACTCTGCAGGGACACCGTACTCAATGCCATCTCAGCACAGCAGCCAGCCCTCGGTCTCTCAGATGTCGACAAGTAAAAGACCATTTCCTCCTATCCATGACAAAGTGTTGAGAGTCACTCTGTGCAGCACTGGTGTTTAGTGGAAAAGCAGATCTAAGATTGCGTACCACCTTCTGCAGATACTCCTGTATACGTGCGTCCCTTTCTATGGCAGGAATTATTTCGCCAAATTTTGTCTTGTACCGTGGATCTAACAGTGTGGCAACCCAGTAGTTAGCATTACTTCGAATTCGTAGAATCAGAGGGTCATGTTGTAGGTAGTGCAGTAAGAAGGCGCTCATGTGTCTTGTGCATCCAGGAGGACCAAGTCCTTGGTGTGTTGGTTGCAGAGAGGTGAGAATCGTGCCTCCTTCCTCTGCCCTCTCCCCCCAAGCTCGCACAACCGAAATGTGAACAAGCTCTCTCTCATCTGCTGAGTCTTCCATGCCCATCGCCAGTTCATCCTCCATTTCTTCATGGGCTCCTGCACCTTCCTCAACACTTTTTGCTGATACTATGCGCCCTTGTTAATCCCTCTCCCCCACCATGACTGCCGTCTAGGTGCCGCTGACCATCTGGACCTTGTAGATCTTGTTATCCCTTCCGCATATGACTCCTCCTGTACTTCCTCCCCTTCCTCTTGTCCCAACACCTGACTCTGAATAATGCTTACAGTGTGCTCCATCATGTAGATGACCAGAATTGTCACTCTGAGAATGGCATTGCCAGTGCTAAACATCTTCGTCGACATTTGTAAACTGTGTAGAAGGGTGCATAGGTCCTATCTGACACCACTCCAGCAGCGTGATTTGCACCACCTCTGGATCAAGTTAGGCCAGGCTATATGTCATAACGTATTGAAGCAGGGTTCGGTGGTGCTGCCACAAATGCTGCAACATGTGCAGATTCAAATTCCTGCATGTCGGCACATCGCATTTCAGGCGTTTAACCACCAGACCTAAAGACTTCTGTAGCGACGAAAGTTGTTGAGCTGCTGTGTGCGCACGATGGAAGTGAGCACATAGCGAGCGTGCCCACTGCACAAGGCCATGTAGGCCAGGATGGTGTTTTAAAAATTGCTGGAGAATTAGATTCAACACGTGAGCCATACACGGCACGTGTGCCACATTGCCCTGACGATGGCCCGCAGCCAGGTTTGCATCATTGCCGCACACTGCGGTTAAGTCATCAACGGAGTATGCTCCGTCAATTTGTACTCCGGTCGCCAGGTGACAATGTGTTCCTTTCATGCATAGTGCTGATGATGGGAGAGAAGTTGATGCCAGCGGCGCAGGTGGACGCAGGTTATGCTCACCCACTGGGCTGCATTACCTTGACAGATGCAGAATCTCTGGGTGAATGACTACAACCAATGGCTACAACCAATGGGAAGACACCACACCCTTTTTTATGCCCATCCTGTCTGCAGACCACTGCCAGACAGAGCTATGAACCTCTGGTTACTTTTACCCCGAGTTCAGTTTTATGATTTTGTGTGCTTGTTACCTGACTACTTTTCCTGCTTGCTGTTTATGTACCTTGTTGGCCGATCCGCATTTCACCTATGCTTGTTTTCTGATTAAGTCCTGGCCGTCCCATTCTGTTCCTGTTCCTCAATTAATGTTTTGTCCCTGCCTGACTACTATTCTCTGGAACTGCAGCCTTCCACAGGTATTGATCACCTTGGGCCCTGTGTAATTCCTAATCCCTGTATAGGGGTTAAAGGGTTTCAGGGTTCTGGAGGTCCAGCTTGGTGAGTGGCTGCCCTCTAGCCTATCCTTTACAGCCCATCTGAGTGTGTGGATCAAGAAAGGCGTTACACCGTGCCCTCTGCAGAAGGCCATGTAGGCCAGGAATAGTGCTTTAAAAATTACTGGACAACCAGGTTCAACACGTGAGCCACACAAGGCACGTGTGTCACATTGTCACGGCGAAGGGCCGCACCAATGTTTGCATCATTGTTACACCCGGCCTTCCCTGGCTGCTGGTTGAGTGGAGACAACCATTGATGAAACTTGGTCTCCAGAGCTAACCGTCCACAACTTCTCAGCGGTGTGACTCACATTTCCCATACATTTCAAAGTAAATATTTGACCGCATGATGGCATTGAGCTCTGCTGCCAGCATAGTAAGGAGGTGTGTGGTTTTCCTTGTGCGCAGTTACAAGTAAGGGTGCCCTGACCACACAGGGTTTGGGCTGAGATGAAGGACCCACACGAGGTTGAGGAGGCAGAAGCAGTGTATTAACTTCTACATACAGAGGAAGGATTGATACAACTCGAAGGGACAGCAAGACTTGTACAGCAGACCCTTCTCCATCTCTCCCCATAGTAACCCATTGCCCAGTCAGCGACATGTAACGCCCCTGTCCATGCTTACTGGGCCAAGTATCTGTGGTTAAATGCACCCTGTCACACAGTTTCTCAAAGAAGCGGTGATGTTTGGTGCGACATGCTGGTGTAGCGCATGCACGCCTTTGTTGGGGAAGGAGTGGCGCCTGAGCATTGGCTCTTGGGGCACTGCAATGGGCATAAGGTCTCGAAAATCCTCGGTTAAAAAGGTTGGAAAGGAAGCATTTTGGTAGCCAACAGTTTGCAGATGCTGAAAGTCAACCTCTAAGCCATGTCATGCCCTTCTAAAAGCATGTAAAACACAGCAAGGGGACTCCAACCACAGTCTCCCTTGTTTCCAAAAATTGGTTCACACACACCTCACTTGACTGGCATCAGTTGACCCCCATTTTCAAGATGAAAAAGATGCTTTGCATGAAGTACTCTCAAAAATACGCGTTCCTTTCGCCTCCCATGGCTGAGCCAGGGGAAGAAAAGTCCTCTGAGAGCCATGACGTGTTCATCTTGGTTCTTTTTTCAAAAGCGAGGGGACTCCAACCACAGTCTCCCTCGTTTCCACTAATTGGGCCACACACACCCCACTTGACTGGCATCAGTTGACCCCATTTTCAAGATGAAAAAGATCCTTTGCATGAAGCACTCTCAAAAATACGCGTGCCTTTCGCCTCTCCTGGCTGAGCCAGGGGAAGAAAAGTCCTCTGAGAGCCATGACTTGTTCATCTTGGATCTTTTTTCAAAAGCGAGCGGACTCCAACCACAGTCTCCCTCGTTTCCACTAATTGGGCCACACACACCCCACTTGACTGGCATCAGTTGACCCCATTTTCAAGATGAAAAAGATCCTTTGCATGAAGCACGCTCAAAAATACACATGCCTTTCGCCTCCCCTGGCTCAGCCAGGGGAAGAAAAGTCCTCTGAGAGCCATGACTTGTTCATCTTGGTTCTTTTTTCAAAAGCGAGGGGACTCCAACCACAGTCTCCCTCGTTTCCACTAATTGGGCCACACACACCCCACTTGACTGGCATCAGTTGACCCCATTTTCAAGATGAAAAAGATCCTTTGCATGAAGCACTCTCAAAAATACGCGTGCCTTTTGCCTCCCCTGGCTGAGCCAGGGGAAGAAAAGTCCTCTGAGAGCCATGACTTGTTCATCTTGGTTCTTTTTTCAAAAGTGACGGGACTCTAACCACAGTCTCCCTCGTTTCCACTAATTGGGCCACACACACCCCACTTGACTGGCATCAGTTGACCCCATTTTCAAGATGAAAAAGATCCTTTGCATGAAGCACTCTCAAAAATACGCGTGCCTTTCGCCTCCCCTGGCTGAGCCAGGGGAAGAAATGTCCTCTGAGAGCCATGACTTGTTCATCTTGGTTCTTTTTTCAAAAGCGAGGGGACTCCAACCACAGTCTCCCTCGGTTCCACTAATTGGGCCACACACACCCCACTTGACTGGCATTAGTTGACCCCATTTTCAAGATGAAAAAGAACCTTTGCATGAAGCACTCTCAAAAATACGCGTGTCTTTCGCCTCCCCTGGCTGAGCCAGGGGAAGAAAAGTCCTCTGAGAGCCATGACTTGTTCATCTTAGTGAACGTTAGTCTGTCCACATTGTCAGTAGACAGATGCGTGTGCTTAGTTGTCAGCACACCCCCAGCAGCACTGAGGACTAGAGTTGAGCGCGGTTCGTGGTTCGAGGTTCTCCAGTTCTAAGCTCGAGTGATTTTTGGGGCTGTTCGAGATCGAACTAGAACTCGAGCTTTTAGCAAAAGCTTGATAGTTCTAGATACGTTCGAGAACGGTTCTAGCAGCAAAAAGCAGGGCTTTTTACAGCTACAGTGTGCAGGAGCCATCGCTGGCAGCCTGCCACAAGCTGGTAACCAAGATAAACATCGGGTATCCAAGCAAAGCGCTTGGTTAGTAACCCGATGTTTATCTTAGTTACGTGCAGGAAGCCCACACTTCCCTGCTCAGCTCGCTCCGCCCCCTCCTGCCCGCAGCATGTACACACGTACACACACACACACACACACACTCTCACACACGCACCCCCCCCCCCAGCTACAGTGTGCAGGAGCCATCGCTGGCAGCCTGCCACAAGCTGGTAACCAAGATAAACATCGGGTATCCAAGCAAAGCGCTTTGGTTAGTAACCCGATGTTTATCTTAGTTACGTGCAGGAAGCCCACACTTCCCGCTCAGCTCACTCCGCCCCCTCCTGTCCGCGGCATGTATACATACATATACCCACACACACACACACACGCACCCCCCCCTCCCACCCCCCGCTCGGCTTACCTGCGGTGATGAAGTCCCGCCATCCCGACCTCAGCGCTGTCACTGTCCTCCATGGCCGCCGCTTGTCACATCACCTCTCGCTTCCCACCCGAGACGTCACGGACCTCTCGCGATACTTGATGTGAAGGCGCCGGTCATTGACCTCAGTGACAGGGGCTGTCAGTGTGCTGGAGATCAGCGCAGGTAATGTACCTCGCTGACAGCAGCACTTGTCATGCCCTGCAGTGACCTGGGCTGACCCATTGATGTTAGCTCAGGTCACTGCATTGCTCTCCCAGCCAATGGGGAACATCCTGCTCTTCATTGACTGGGACAGTGTGGATCGTCATGGCAACCCCTTGGATTACAGCAGACCTGGATTTCTTTTTCTTTCTAATAAATTGGTTAAAGAGGGAATGTTTTGGGGAGTGTTTTTTCAAATAAAAATGTGTTTGTCGTCTATTTTTTTTTATTACTGACTGGGTTGGTGATGTCGGGTATCTGATAGACGCCTGACCTCACCAACCCCAGGGCTTGATGCCAGGTGACATTACACATCTGGTATTAACCCCATATATTACCCCGTTTGCCACCGCACCAGGGCGCGGGATGAGCTGGGGCGAAGCACCAGGATTGGCGCATCTAATGGATGCGCCACTTCTGGGGCGGCTGCGGCCTGCTATTTTTAGGCTTGGGAGAGTCCAATAACCATGGACTTCCCTAGTCTGAGAATATCAGGCCCCAGCTGTCTGCTTTACCTTGGCTGGTGATCCAATTT